>NC_090736.1:31965731-32015731 GCF_036898095.1 Palaemon carinicauda
ATCCACTGAGTCATCAGCAGCCATTGCCTGGCCCTCCTTGGTCCTAGTTTGGGTGGAGAGGTTGCTTGGGTGCTGATCATTTGTATATATGGTCAGTCTCTAGGGGCATTATCCTGCTTGATAAGGGCAATGTCACTGTCCCTTACCTCTGCCATTCATGAGTAGCCTTTATGCCTTTAAAACCACGTTAAGGTATCATACATGGGATGAATTAATTTTTAAATTAAAAAAACTGTTCATTGGGCACCTTATAATAGATGGTCGAATCATTTCATAATATGGAATATCCTTTTATATTTTTTTTTCTCTGTTTCATTTTTACTTTGTTCAAAAATTAACAAACTTCTTGCGTTAAAAACAAATTAATCTCATTACAATGTCAAGTAGATTTACATGTTATAGTTCAATATATTTGATAAAATTTGCATTATATGCCATCCGTATAGCATCATATCTAGAAATCTTATACGGTAAGAACAAGACTTATATCAAGCGTGTAAATCTATTTCATGTACTTGAAATAAGGCAAATATTCCATATCAAGAAGTTTGTAAATTTTTCAACAAATCTTTTGAAATCGTCTATTTTACTTTGTAAAGTGTTTTCTAAGATTGAAAAATCATCCGTTGCCTGAGTTTTCAGCAAACATTTCAATCAAATTGTAAAACTCACTTGAACATACCGATAAGGAAAACTATATACATATATATATATATATATATATATATATATATATATATATATATATATATATATATATATATATATATATATATATATATATATATATATATATATACAGAGAGAGAGAGAGAGAGAGAGAGAGAGAGAGAGAGAGAGAGAGAGAGAGAGAGAGAGAGAGAGAGAGAGAGAGAGAGAGAATAGAAATTGCACCTATACCCTTAGAAATTATATCATTTAGAGATACAAATTTTTCAAAATCATGAAGGGCTATGTATGCTGAAAAAAAAAAAAATTGTATCCGAGGAAAGGCGATATTTTTTCACCTCGGAAAAAAATTTTATGGGAAATATCAGAAAAAGTTCCGGGCGCTAATTGGAATATTTTTCAACCACTCCATCGATCCCAAACATCTTGCCCATCAACTGTAACTCAATGTAAATAAAGGTTTCGACGGGAAAAGGTTCCACTAAAAGGTGAAACGAAAAGGCAATGTGATATGCGAAAGGGATAGAATATAGGTGAAAGCTGTAGAGACAATTGTTAGTGACAGGTGAAGAAAAAAATTATCTGGCTTACAAAACAATTTTGGAAAGAGGCATTTCTAGCGTAAATCTCTTCATTGACATCAAAATCATTCTAATAATGCTAATTACAATGATTAATTATTTATTTCTGTTTCACAGAGAGTATTGGAAACTGCAGAGTAAATTACCACACCGACTCAAAAATAAACTAGTTGAATTATAGTCAGACTACGATAATCATCATCATAATCATCTCCTACGCCTATCGACGCAAAGGGCCTCGGTTAGATTTCGTCAGTTGTCTCTATCTTGAGTTTTTAAATCAATACTTCTCCATTCATCGTGTATTTCACGCTTCATAGTCCTCAGCCATGTAGGTCTGGATCTTTCAATTCTTCTAGTGCCTTGTGGAGCCAAGTTAAAAGTTTGGTGAATTAATCTCTCTTGAAGAGTGCGAAGGTAATAGACTCGGTCAATACCAGAAAATCCTATGAATATTTTTAAGTATCAGGGAATAAAAATATAGTAAAGGTAAACTTCTGGAATATATAGACAGAAATAAGTTTCCGCTTACCAAAAAAAAAAAAAAAAATAAAAGTACTCTATCTTACGAAGCTTATAAATTTACATTTTATTCATATGATAAAAAGATTTTCTGGTGGCCGATGTGGTAACGTCCCTAACTGGTGAACGCCAGACCGGGGTTCGGGCCCCGCTCAAACTCGTTAGTTTCCTTGGTCACTGCAACCTCACCATCCTTGTGAGCTAAGGATGAGGGATTTAGTGGAGCCTATTGGTCTATCTGCTCTGTCATCAGCAGCCATTGCATGGCCCTCCTTGGTCCTGGCTTGGGTGGAGAGGGGGCTTGGGCACTGATGTGTATATATGGCCAGTCTCTAGGACATTGTCCTGCTCCATAGGGCAATGTCACTGTCCCTTACCTCTGCATTCATGTGCGGCCTTTAAACTTTTAAACCAGAAAGGTTTCATTGTTGAGTAAATAGAGAAGCAACTAATAAGTCTAGTGTACTGTAGCACGATAGGTCTTCAGAAATTAATTCTGGTTATCCCTGAATACGAAAATTCTAAGGTATGCATTCGCCCATATATGGTGAATTATGCACACAAATCATGAAACACATCAGCTTATAAATCAATAACATTCTTGTTAAAGGCAAACAGCTAATCGTTTTGAAATTGTTAACAATACATTCTTATCCATTAATATAACGCTAGGTATATGGGCATAAATTAATTTAATCAATTAGACATTAGAGAAACAGAAATAACAGTTTTGCAATTTGGAAATTCATAAAACCTCATTTTATCCAGAGACAGAGCTATCATGTCCAGCATTATTCAATACTACCATTCTTTCTTTCCCTTCCTTTTCCTGTTTCTTTTGGCCTAAGCTGCTAAAAGGCATAGGTTGGACCGCCCTATTTCCTTTTACACTTAAAAAGAAATAAATAAAATCATTAGTTGCGGTTTTCGTCCTCTGCAACAAATCCAAGCAATGGGTTGCTCAGAGACCCCCAACCCGGCTAATGTAATGTATATGTAAATCTGCGGCAGAGGCAAGCATTTCGTTATCTGTCGTCCTTCGCATCCTCCAAGAAGGCAAATGTGTCAAATCTTAAAGTTGAGCTTTTCGAAATAAAGACGGTAGAATTTTAGGGTAGTTAATGGTCTTAGCTAAACGGTTTTAGCAAAATCCACTGATATTACTGACAACGATGATCGTGAAAAAACATTATCAATAACGCAATTTGTTGTCGATATAAATATTATTACTGTTTCTATAAAGAATAGCAGCGAGGAAAACGAGATGAAAAAAGGTTCTTTTTTTATCAAATAATCTTATTCCGTTAATATCAATGTTTCATTAAAAAGGCTTTAATAATTCGTAGAAACTTTATTAAACTTCCAAGATATTAAAGGGGTGGCATAATTGTTAGGTTTGAGGCGAATAAAAACCCCATCAAATTACATATGCGGTTGCATGGAACGTCAAAGATAAAACTTGCTATGTTTTCATATTAAAAAAAATAATTTCTCTCTCTCTCTCTCTCTCTCTCTCTCTCTCTCTCTCTCTCTCTCTCTCTCTCTCTCTCTCTCTCCTATATTCTAAGAGAGGAAAACAAAAAATTACAACCTTTGGTGTATTATCTTGAAACTACGAAAATACTGGACTGAGATCAATCGTTGCGTGTTTATAATTCCTCTTATATGTATATATATATATATATATATATATATATATATATATATATATATATATATATATATATATATACATATACATATGTGTGTGCGTGTATGTATAAAAATATAATAACGGATATATAAATAAATAAATATACATATATATATATATATATATATATATATATATATATATATATACATTCATATATATACACATATGTATATATATTCATATATATATATATATATATATATATATATATATATATATATATATATATATATATATATATATATACAGAGAGAGAGAGAGAGAGAGAGAGAGAGAGGAGAGAGAGAGAGAGAGAGAGAGAGAGAGAGAGAGAGAGAGATTAAAAAAAGCAAATCAGACAATGGCTAACTTGGCTAAAACTTGGAAATCAAACCGCCTGAAATTAAATAAAAAAATAAGACTATATATCAGTTTACTGATATCGGTATTACTCTTTGGACATGTCTCATGGTATTACAATGAAAAGATCTTCGATAGCTTTAGTAGATTTGAGAACAAATCCCTCAGAAGGATATTGGGAGTTGAAAGGCAGGAATGAATTAGAAATTGAACTATAAGAGATTACTCGAGTGCCATATGTTGATGAGATCATGATGGAGATGCTCTTCGCGCTTTCCAAGAGAGATTAGTTCACAAAATGTTCAGTTGGGCTCCACAAGGCACTAGAAGAGTTGGAAGACCCAGGCATACATAGCTGAGTACTATGAAGCGCAAAGTAGGAGATGATAAATGGAAAAGTATTCAATTACAAGCTCAAGATAGTGACAACTGGTGAAATCTAACCAAGGCCCTTTGCCTCAATAGGCGTAGGAGGAGATGGTGTAAAAATATACATACGTATATATATATATATATATATATATATATATATATATATATATATATATATATATATATATATATATATATATATATCACCTCCTTCTACGCCTATTGACACAAAGTGCCTCGGTTAATTTTAAAACTACCATCTCTCACGTTCGTGTAAAATCGTCCTAAAAAAAAAAAAAAAATCTAAATATAGCATTTTTACGTAATACTTTGTAAAAATCACAATCGTCATCAATAGAGAATTTTCATCATTCAAGTGCATTGCTATTGTGTCAGGGATCCCAACTCAGATTAATCATCTACCACTGGAAGTGCTTAGTGGCCATGTTGAGAGGGAAGAATCTAAAGAAAATAGTGAGAGATAACTGTGAAAACAGCTGTCAGGTGTACACAGAAATGTCTGCAATGTGAAAAAACTAGTAGATGTATGCAGCAATATCTGAAATGTGAAAATAACTGGCAGATGTACATAGAAATGTCTGCAAATTTTATGCATGTCTGAGTAACAATGCTCAGGATGATGAGTAATAATGCCCTACTGAACCATAGTTGCAAGGTGGTCACGATACACCTAAGGCACAGGCGGCCAATCTATGGTGCATGCCATAGATAATAGAAGAAAAAGCATGCTTGCTTGGAATAAAAATACAATTATGATAATAAAATCTGATTTCTACAAATAAAAAAAAGGTCGACAGGAACTTAAGTAACTTCTCGCTAGAAGTTTATTAACATTAATTTCAATCTAAAACATAGTGATTATTTTCATTGTGAGATATAGGAATGCCAAAAGGTCCTAAGGTATTTGTAGACATTCCAATAAAAATATACAGTCAAAACATACAAAGTTTTGCTCGCGTTGGGAAAGTATTTAATGCTTCAAAATGATCAGAAAAAAGGATAAATGAAAATATTCCTAAACAAACTCAAGACTCAAATTATTAATGAACGGGTTCCCATACATATATCAAGGGATGTGAAAAGCAAATATAAATATACTAATATACTCAGATAATTCTTTTTTTTCCACCCCACACCCCACAAAAAAAAAAAAAAAAAAAAAAAAAAAATATCTACACGTAGATTTTTCGTTAGTGGAAAATTCTCCTCACGCCTGGTTTACGATCCTTCTTCGAACTTCATAAATCGTTATGAATTTTTGTCCCTTTTATCCGTTTCAGATGTTCCTGACCACGACATATCTCAAAATACAAAGAGCCTGAATCTTTTTTCTTTATATTTTCGTATTGTTCTCCTCATACACATATGAAGATTTTCTATCTAATTCGGATTTATAAATGTATTCGTCTGTGTTCACACCTAACAGTTATATTGTATCTTGAAACATAGAAATTGTCATTAAAATGCGACTAAACTCTAAAACGCATCCTTCTAATTAAATAAAGTTTAATAAACTATAAACTATTATCAAAGTAAGATAAATATGCACCTCATGAAATGATATATACATACCGGTACTTTCTCAAAGAGTTTTCAGGTCCATTAGATTTTCTTTATATCAACATTCGCTTTAAAGTCAACGTTAGCGATGCAAATCTATTGATAAAAATTCGTTCAGAGATAAAGCGAAAACAAAATACATATAAATGTCTCTTATTATTCTACTCTATCTGACCCCTTCATCTTGCCAGTTTTTAAGCCCAACCTTAGAAAATTTCAAGGACGAGAGAATGACAGTTGTGCATAATCAAGAAAAGGCGAACTTCATAGAGAAAGCCATTCCAGCATGGTTGTGGAAATTAAATTTCTAAACAAAACATTACGCTTTGATTTCAGGATCGTGTTCGTTTCTTTACTGTAATGGAAGGAGCTCCTACAAGCAATTTAGGAACGTGAGCTTGAAAATGCAAATGATCTTGCTCGGCTGGGCTAGCAAAGACTATGTTAATAGAATTATTCGTGACAGGATAACGCCATTTGCGTAAAATCAATTAGGATATGTTATGTTCTTGAACATATCGATATTTCTCATAATTTCTACAACTATTTGACATAGTTCAAAGTACAATAATTAGTAAGTTGTTTTTCTCGGTTAATGATAATGAGCTCGCTGTAATTACTGAACATTATTTCTTCCTAATCACTTTATGTACGAGAACAAGTTGACAACAGGAAAGGAGAGACCAAGAGATTATCACCGTTTTGACATGGCTCACAAACAGGATCTATGGATCACCTCCTCTTAATAAACTGACTTGAAGTTTTTTTTTTTTTTTTTTTTTCATAAATACCCACATCTATTACCTTTAACACTAATTTTCTCAAATCTACCTCTGATGTGCAATATCTTCTACAAGGTCTACTTACGCCACGATTTTTACAATTGATCTTTATATATCACTAGTTCATGGCATATAACGTTATCATCGAATGTACACAGGAGATAAGTAATTTCACGAAACCTCTTGTGAATACGACGGTAATGGTTCAACTTACAACTTGAATGGACTCTGTCCGACCCGTAGCTTCCTATGAGAAACAGACGAATTTATCCAGGACGAAGAGAGGTCTTGCTTTGCACAACATAATTCCGAAGTCCACGAAGCTTTAGATGCTACGCACAAAATAATTCTAAAGTCCAGAAAGCAGTAGATGCTGTGCACAACATAATTCTATAACGTCTAAAACAGTTACAGAAGACTAAAACTACTGCTAGACTTTTGCGCAGACAGCATCTGCAAGGTTTAAAACGCTTCCAGAGACTAAAATTACGACCGGGTTTGGACTGTGCATGGTCTACCTCCTTTCCATGGCCGTCATCGAGTGCTCTTTGGAGAGCTTCATCTTCATTGTGCCCGTCCTGTTGTGTACTGTATATGACCTCTTACGGGCTGCCAGCACATGGAGACAGAGGTCTGTCTTAGTCGCTGACCGATCTATCACTAACATCATCAGCTTCAACTTGTATTTTTTTCCGGTTCATTTTAGTTTCATACTGATTATCTGATGAAAATTGCTTTGCCAACTTTTCTTTAGTCTATTGTTCTTGTTATTTTACTTTTTTTTTTTTCTTTTTTTTTTTTTTGTCTTCAACTAATCTCTGTCGACTAACTTTTATTCTTCTTCAAAGGCACCGCTAATGAAACATGACGAAATCCACATCTGCCATTTACTATGTATTTTTCGTATTTTCTGTCAGACGTCCCCAATTTATATGAGTTGGAAGGATTTTTCAATATTTCAGTCCTTCAAATACTGTAATAAAAGACACCAAACGCATCTCTCTCTCTCTCTCTCTCTCTCTCTCTCTCTCTCTCTCTCTCTCTCTCTCTCTCTCTCTCTCTCTCTCTCACTCACCAACTTGTTAGCTATTTATGTACAAGTGCTTTCGCTTTAGCTCCAATGCATTCGTTCCCATCAGATATTTATGTACAAGTGCTTTCGCTTTAGCTCCAATGCATTCGTTCCCATTATAGGCAAAGCGGTGGTGGCCTTGGCGGTGGCAGGATCATTAACGCAGTAAAAGCCAGTGCCGGGTGGCGTGCATTCACTCGATTTCCTTTAATCAGACAAAGGGAGTCAGGTCGGGAACAAAGTTTCTTTTTTGGTGATTTTGCTCTTCAGGAAGTCATGATGTATGCTCAGACTGCCTTGTTGCAACCCGGTAATCTTTACTTCCACAGGATGAATTTGTCGTGTGTCATATAACGTTGGGAGAGTTCTTGGAAAAACATCTTAATAATTCTGTTTATACAGTTCTTACTCATCTGGAAGTCCGTTCAGTATAAAATAAAAATATTTATAGACTAAAAGGATTTTAAATTTTTTGCCCTGGGATTGCAAATTGATAAGAAAGAATGTTGTTTCTTGATTATTTTTAGCATAATCTACTAAAACAATTAATTTCCCTGAAAAAGCAAAGGTGAACATACGAATATAAAAAAATAGTAAAAATTACAAATTAGGAAAAAAAGGTAAAAGTTAAAAATAAGAAAAAAAAATAAAACATGAAACATCTGAAACATATATTCCCACTTTGTGATACTAAATGGAAGAAACAGGGAATATTACATTACATTTTACTGAGCTTTATAATATCATATGATAACATCATGTCCGAACATCAAAAGGATCATGCCAACGATTATTTTTATATTTCACGAGAGGCAATTAATGTATAAGCTAAATGCTAGAAGAAAAATCCTATTCTTTGAATAGGAATGATTTCCCAGGATAGTATGAGCAATGGCTGAGTTGCGATAACTCAAGTCATTCCCTGAAATACACATAGTTTAGTTGGAAGAGCTGGATCTCATGCACCTCTAGAGATACATTACTAACAAGTATTTTTATATAGGAAAATATGTATAGAATATGATCTGACATGTTCATAAGCTTAAAGGATGTCCCACGTGTCTTTTTCATACAGGACATTGCCGCCATTACCAAAAATTCTGTTTTCCACTATATCTAAGCAAATAATAAAGATAACTGAATAAATTAGGTGTCTAGAACCAGGTTTTCAGGGTCACAGAACACTATGAAAGTATTGTTATAGTCACTACTTGAATCTGTAATAATCTAAAAATAAAATTCATATTTTTAGCATCTGTTTGGTGTGTGATAGGACAAGACACTGCGACTATAAAAATCTGATTATACCATGTAATTAGATATATTTGAGTTTTTTAAACCATCTAAAAATATCAACTAAAATATTACATTCAGTTATCATTTCTGTTGTGTATAAAATATTAGGTGAAAAAATATAAATCTAAATTTATTCTAGGTATAGTATTTGGAAATTTCAAAAATTTATATACTGGTTCAAAGATCACATAAAAAATGTTTACTATTACCTCATATGTTTGTGGCAAGCTAGTTGTAGTTAGTGCTTAGTTTTTTTAATACATGTTTTACTGAACTAAATATGCTCTTAGAAAAGTAAATTTTAGATGGAAATTAGAAACTTTGGAATTTTTTAAAATTTGCCATATTGATATCTTTTTTGTTACAGATAAATATAAAGGATTATTTATTAAGTATAGAAACATATAGGCTAACTACCCAAGATGTCTAAAAGAGAAAACAGGCATGCCCAAAAAGAGGATTTATAGAGTGCATAAATTCTGCACAAATAAATAAAACCTATCCAACATGCATTATTCATGTGGTTTCCTTGTCAGAGCATGGTCAGTTCACTGCTCTTAGTGGTGGTGAAGATAAAAAATGTCAAAAATACTGCAAATTGAAAGTTGCAACAACTTCTTACTATTAGAGATCGACGTCTCCATCAGCCAAATTATTCTCCATTACGGATGCAATCGGTGTGTGACCAGATTCTCATTACTCACCCTGATGATCTGAAAAGTGTTGGATATTACCGCAAATGCTACCAGCACTACTACTAAAAAAAAAAGAAAAAGAAAAAAAAAAATCTTGATCGTCTATGTGATGACATGGAAAAGGAAATTAATGTGAATTACATAACTTTCCTCGCAATTTATCTTTTGTCCTCTTTTCCCACCTGAAACGCATATAGAGAAAATGGGTCTAGAACGATTTTATAGACAAGTAAAAGATAAAGATATTTCTACCCGTGAGGCCAAGTATTACCGTTCATGTTTAAATATATCAGAACAGCCTATTTTAACTATGAGCGTGGGAGTCTTAGATCTGAAGGACCAAATACTACTGAGCAAGCGTCTGTATTAGCAGCCAATAATGAGGCATTTCAATTCATCTTGGATTACATTCAAACCCATGTTGTCCAACAAAATGAGGTCCAACAATCATCGGCATTATGTGTGCTTTATTACAAGAGCTGGTTATAGAAATGAGAAATATCGCTCCCAGAAATTATTTACACGTCTAGAGAAAGATCCTATTATAGACCTACTTGACTTCACATAGTCAATATTGACAAAGCTGGTGCCTTATCATCCTGGCTTGTGTATAGCTCAAGCATTACTGTTTCCAATGTTATTGCGCAGGCCGACATGCTTGGAAACACAACACAGATAACTACTATGACACTGCACTGCATCTTCGTCATAGCATTATACACACTTTTCAACATACCAAAGGACTCTCATGGTCACCAACTGCTGAAGAAATGGATTTCTCATTATCCAGTATCTATTAAAACCCAAGAAAGGTTGACGTGCTGCAGCTCAGAAAGAATCCTACTGGCTGGACCAGCAATCAGGAACCCATATAATTTTAAGCTTTTTCTCGCAAATGATAAGAAGAGGTAGTTCAGCCAGCTTTTACTGCATGTATGGAGTGGCCAAAAGGCATTATCAATGCTGGAGAAGAGTAAGATTAATGCTGATTGTGGAGGGAAAGGCATATCAATTTGTCACACTGGATAGTAAAGTGAGAACTTTTTTTCAAATTGGTCAGAAATTACCATTCACACCAATTTGCATATATAATAATATGATTAATACTATTATTATATTTTAGCTTGCATTTTTTTTTTTCATCAAATACCAAACTTAAGTGCCATTTTATTTCTGCTGCAGGTTGAGGCTCATGAAGTTCCAGCTATGTATAGTAATCTTGAAGAAACTGGTACAAGAGTTGTATTGTACCATGCTGCTACAATTGGTTACAAGATGATGTAGTTAGTACCCCTGATACAGACATATTTGTGATACTTCTTTATCATGTTCATACAATCAATCTGACTGTATTCCTGGATACAGGGTGAGGAAAAATTGGAGACCCATTGAACATCTCTGAACTAGAAGAATTTCTAGGAAAATATTACTGTACTACTCTTATGGGATTCCATGTGTTCACCGGGGAAGACGGCATTAGTACATTTAAAGGAAAGGGAAAGATCAAGCCCTTGAAGATATTAGAGAAAAATCCCAGATACCAAAACGTTTTCAAGCAACTTGGTGGGGAATGGAATGTTAAACCCCATACTGTAAAGGAACTGGAACAATTCGCCTGTTTAGTGTATGGACAAATTCGTGAAACTTCAGTAAATGCAGTACCAAGCTACAGCACAAGATGGCTGGCGAAGACAAAAAACTTACTTCCTAGACCAAAGTAGACTTGGCATTGCTTCTTCCTTGCGGTAATGCCCTTATACCACACATTCAGCGTATAAAACATGGTGTTGCATTTTACAAGAGAGCTGATCAGCCAATAGTGGGGAAATCATATTCTTATGATGATGGACAGGGATGGATGAGGACTGATGAATGTGTGATGGAGCCAGTTTGGTCTCTTGGTCCTGCGTTACCAACATCACTAGCTGACCTTGACAAGAGCATATCCGAACAAGAGGAGGATTATGAGGAGGATGCAGAAAACAATGGGTTGGACTTTGACAGTTTCGTTGTTGTTATTATTATTATTATTATTATTATTATTATTATTATTATTATTAGCCAAGCTACAACCTTAGTTGGAAAAGCAAGATGCTATAAACCCAAGGGCTCCAATAGGGAAAAATAGCCCAGTGAGGAAAGGAAATAAGGAAATATCTAAATGATGAGAATAAGTTAACAATAAATCATTCTAAAAACAGTAACAACGTTAAAACAGATATGTCTTATATAAACTATTAACAACGTCAGAAACAGATATGTCATATATAAATTATAAAAAGACTCATGTCAGCCTGGTCAACATAAAAATATTTGCCAAAATTTTGAACTTTTGAAGTTCTACTGATTCAACTACTCTATTAGGAAGATTCCACAGCTTGGTAACAGCTGGAATAAAACTTCTAGAATACTGTGTAGTATTGAGCCTCATGATGGAGGAGGCCTGGCTATTAGAATTAACTGCCTGCCTAGTATTACGAACAGGATAGAATTGTCCAGGGAGATCTGAATGTAAAGGATGGTCAGAGTTATGAAAAAGTTTATGCAACATGTATAATGAACTAATTGAACGACGGTGCCAAGATTAATATCTAGATCAGGAATAAGAAATTTAAAAAACCGTAAGTTTCTGTATAACAAATTAAGATGAAAATCAGCAGCTGAACATCAGACAGGAGAAATAAAGGAGTGATAAAAATTGATTTGCTTTGAATAATTTTTCAATGATTGCCTATGTTAAATAAAATGAAAGGCCTGTTCACTTTTTTTATTATTGTATATATATATATATATATATATATATATATATATATATATATATATATATATATATATATATATACTATATATATATATATATATATATATATATATATATATATATGTGTGTGTGTATATATACTTATATATATATGTATATATATACATACATACATACATATATATATATATATATATATATATATATATATATATATATATATATATATATATATATATATATATATATGTGTGTGTGTGTGTGTGTGTGTGTGTGTGTGTGTGGGTGTGTGTGTGTAAATATCAACCTGAATGGCATTTGATACCGAATTTTATCTTGGGAATATATATCCACGGGAATTCATTTATGGTAATAGCTTCTGGCTGGGCAGAGATTCGAACCCCTGTCTATTCATCTGAAACCATGCCTGCGAGGACTGTACCATCTGAGCTATCAAGAGAGCAAGTAGAGTACTCGCAGGCATGGTTTCGACTGAATAGGCAGGGGTTTGAATCTCTGCCCAGTCTGAAGCTATTACCATAAATGAATTCCAGCGGATATACAGTATATTCCCAAGATAGAATTCAGTATCAAATGCCATCGTGGCTGATATTTACACTGATTGAATTCACGAGTGTTAGTGATATATATATATATATATATATATATATATATATATATATATATATATATATATATATATATATATATATATATACTGTATATATATATATATATATATATATATATATATATATATATATATATATATATATATATATATTTATATATAAATGTATATATGAATAGCTCTTTTTATTTTTAAAATAAGGTGAAGAAAAAAAATTCATTAGAGCATTATTGATGTACATTAAATTGTTAAAATAGCAAAGGATATCAATTTCATTTCTAACTTGATAAAGGTTCAGATGTGGCACTCAGACAATGTTTTGGCTTGCAAAAGGGCCTAATTTCGGCATTGATTATGAAATAACTACAAATCTCTGAAAGTGCAGCAGGTTTTCTTTAAAAAGCTTAGAACTAAATGCCTTTTTAATGAATATTAGTAGACCTCTGAGAGGTTAATAGTTTTTGCACAATCATTGCCGAGAAAAAAATAGCCTTTCAAAATAGTCTCAGTGTCTTGTTTTATTACACATCAAATAAATGGTAAAAATGTGAGTTTTATTTCTAAATTAATACAGTTTCAAGTAGTGACTGTAAGTCTGTAAAAATATTTACAATGTGTTCTTTGACCTTGAAAAAATAAGTCCAGACACCTCATTTACTCAGTTATCTTTATAATTGACTGAGATATAGTGGAAAATTATTTTTTTGGTAATGGCGGCAATGACTTACTTTAAAAAAACATATGGGACAATCTTTAAGTTTGGGAATATGTCGAGACCAATGTCTATACGTATTTTCCTATGTAAATATATTGGTTAAAAATGTATCTCCAGAGGTACATGGAATCCAGCTCTTCTGATTCAACTAATATGGATCATAAGTAATGATAAGAAAAAAAAAATCCACTACCACGGAAAAAAAAAAATTCCTTGAATTATTTATGTATCATAACAAAATCAATGCTATAAATATATGACGCAGCAAAGCACCCGAAAAAAAAAATAATTTCCGTAAAATTATATTTTCCTATAATTTCAATAATGCAATAAACGCTTAGTCGTAAAATCTGCTCGTGAACGCAACACATCTCAAGGCACAATTTGTGTATGCCTTCTTTAGAATCATCATGATGTGAGAGGACACCTTAGTCACATGTGAAGTAATGGCACATCTTATTAATTTCATATCTCGTCCCAATCCTAGTAAGGCGAGTAATGGCTACAAGAGGAATCTTCCTGGATTGCCCAATTAAGTTACGGACGGACATACATTTCCAGCGAATATAGCACCCACCAAAGGGTGGCTTTGATTACACGTCAGTCAAGAGGGTCTTATCTGATACGTAACGGTGATTACTTGCTCCTTGTGCTTACATCGTTCTCGGTGCAAGCAAATGATTACTATCACAAAAGTCGTAACAGATTTATTCACATACAATATAACTTACCAAATTAACTAGTTCGATAAGATTTTGTGAAATAAGAAAATAATGTTATTATACCTATTTCCTTAATACGAATTGCCCTCAACTCCAGAAGAATTTCCTCTCATACGTTCATCCCTAAAGAAAGTATCAGCAACTAAAAAGAAAAAAAAAAAAAAAAAAAAAAAACCCTTGGAGGATGACCACAAAAAAAAGGTTGTTAAAAATAATCTCTCAATATGAAGATTATTAAGTATGTTTTAAAAGCTTAAAATGATTACGTGGATATTAACAGTAATAGCAGTATTTATATTTATTGCTATTATTATGAATTCCTTGTTATGCAATTTTTCAATCATATATATATATATATATATATATATATATATATATATATATATATATATATATATATATATATATATATATATATATATATATAACGTAAAAGAATTGTGATTTCTATTAAATCTATTACGACGCATACGGATCTAATGCCCTGAACTTTTATTATGGAATGGGAAAAGCCAAGTGACGTAGAAAATCTAAGAGGGTTTTGAACGAATATAATTATGTATACTATACGTGGAAGTAGAAAGAGAAGTTACGCCATTTAAAATGAGTCTCGATTCAGAAATTATGTTATATCTTAGTAAATGGCGGTTTCTTTATGAAAGTGTCTTTACCAAGTGAATAGGAATAATTTTAGCAACATCCTGTGGAAATAAGTAAACGTGAGGTTCTTATTATTTCAAAGATTCTTAAGACAGACATTTAGGTATGAAGTTTTCTGGTGCATGATGTGGCACAAGGAGGGGTGGGAGTGGCTATATGTAAAGGTTAGATTTGCATTGCAAAAACACACACACACGCCTTTGGGAACCAAAGACATCCAACGTCTACGGAAAGCAAATCGAAAGTTAAATATCCCTTTGTCTACTGATGCCTTTGTTTTCTTCGATATCTCTGCCCTCTATAATAATAACTTAAAGTTGAATTGTGCTTCTGGAACTTTAAAAGTGTTAATATAACTAGTAAAGTTAGTACCATTTTGTATTTTAATTGTTTAAGTGTTAATGTAACTGTCTAAGCCTAGTACCATTTTGTATTTTAATTGTATAAGTTTTAATGTAACTTTCTAAGACTAGTACTATTTTGTATATTAATTATATAAATGTTAACGTAACTACCTGAGCCTAGTACCATTTTGAATTTCAATTGTATAAGTTTTAATGTAACTTTCTAAGACTAGTACCATTTTGTATCTTAATTGTTTAAGTGTTAATGTAACGGTCTAAGCCTAGTACCATTTTGTATTTTAATTGTTTAAGTGTTAATGTAACTGTCTAAGCCTAGTACTATTTTTCATTTTAATTGTATAAGTGTTAATGTAATTGTCTAAGCCTAGTATCATGTTGTGTATGCTTTGTTCAACCATTAATATAACTGTCAGAGCCTAGTGTTATTTTGTGTTTGAATTGCTTTGAAGAATACATATATAATCGTTGTTTTGTCACTGTCTAATTAATAAGCCTAAACTTGTACGTAACTTGCTGTTAACGAAATTAAGTTATGACATAAACTGTTGATTGAAACCAACTTAATAATTTGGACCTGTGCTCTGCCTGTAGCAGCATATAATCGTCTTTTGTAATTCTCTAATTGAATATGATACCTTTGAGATTTCTCACGATTTAGCATAGGGGAGTGTGGATCGAGATGTAAATTGTTTCATTGTATAATCTCTTCAAAGATACCTGATTGGTACCATTGTAGATGCACTAAGGGATAACTTCATAAGAACTGTATATTCTATCTTAAATTTGCAATAAAATCATATTTTTGTAAACTATCCGTACATTAAAACTTTTGACCTATTTTTCTATAATTTTATTACCAACTCGAGTCTGTTCCTTTTTACTCTTAAAGATATCTAAGTCATTAGAGCATTTGTCCCATGTATGTTCAGAGCATAATATGTCGTCCAATTTGATATATCTCTGAGAATGATCCTAACAGCAAGAATACAAATTTATTCAGACTTGAAAATCTTACCTATTTAGAAAAATCATCAAGTACATAATTTTACGTTTACTTTCATCAAAATATAAAAGTACGAGACAAAAGTAAGTTAAACCATCCTCAATCTAGAATCTCCCCTATATAATAAAGAGCATGGTGTCCGGCTATATATATATATATATATATATATATATATATATATATATATATATATATATATATATATATATATATCCTGTCTGTTTCAGTGGTATTGAGAGACGTGTGACTACTCGGTCCCTACCCCGCGCCGAAAAAGTCGGGTTGTAGTTAAGAAGGGGGAGGGGGTGGAAGTTGAATCTGTGTGCGCATGCGCGCGTGTGTCTATTTCTACCTTCATACTTAGCCATATTTTCTGAAGGGTTGAGTACACTAGGACTTTCAAAAAATATTAATAGGAAAACATGTAATTAATTGCATGTAATTTGCGCCTTCCATCCATGGAATTATTGTTATGGAAGAGGGCACTCTTTATCAGGAGTTGGGTAATGGAACATTCGATTAGACAGGCAATTAATGGCCACAAGACGATTCTGCCTGGATTTCCAATTAATGCGCCTGAACACATTCCAGAGGAATATCCGAAAGCACACCAAGAATTTAATTAAACACCAGTTAAGAAGATCTAATCTGATCCATTACAATGGCACCATGTTATGCCATATTTATGTCAGTCTCACCATAATAGATAATGTATTATTCAGTTAGTTAATACATTTCACATTCTTTTCACAGAGGTTGAATAAATGGTTTAAATTAATTTACTTTTAGATCGTTACTAGTATCATTGAGTTTTTTACGTTATATGAATAGTTTCTAGAACATTCATGTTACATTGAATATATATATATATATATATATATATATATGGATACACACACACACACACACACATATATATATATATATATATATATATATATATATATATATATATATATATATATATATATATATATATATATATATATATATATATATATAGATAGATAGATAGATAGATAGGTAGATACACACACACACACACACACACACACATATATATATATATATATATATATATATATATATATATATATATATATATATATATATATATATATATATATATATATGATAAATTTTTTGCACATTTAAACGTGTTTCTTTCATATTTCAAATAAGCCATATATATTAATACATTAAAGTCTGGATTCTCTTAACGACCTCGGGATCTGAGCCCAAGGCGGAGTGGTATGGTCACTGGCATACAGATATCCTGGCGAGGGTTCAAATCCCCGCTGGTCCGATATCATAGTCTTTGGGCGGTTCCGCCTTGGGCTCAGATCCCGAGGTCGTTAAGAGAATCCAGACTTTAATGTATTAATATATATGGCTTATTTGAAATATGAAAGAAACACGTTTAAATGTGCAAAAAATTTATCATTAATCGAATGCCAAGTCCCAAACCTACCAATTAGCTACGATGGTGAAGATGGGAAGATGGGCTTATTTGAAATATATATATATATATATATATATATATATATATATATATATATATATATATATATATATATATATATATATATGTATATATATATATATATTGCGCCTATTAACGCAAAGGGCCTTGGTTATATTTCGCCAATCGTCTCTAGTTTGAGCTTATAAATCAATACTTCTCCATTCATAATCTCCTACTTCAGGCTTCCTAGTCCTTAGCCATGTATAGTAGACCTGGGTCTTCTAACTCTTCTAGCGCCTTGTGGAGACCAGTTGAACTAATCTCTCTCGGGGAGCGTGAAGAGCGTTCCAAAAACCAGCTACCTTTCACTATGATCTTAGTCATATATGACACACGAGTAATCTCTCTTATAGTTTCATTTCAAGTCCTGTCCTTCAACTTAACTCCCAATATTCTTCTGAAGGATTTGTTCTCATATATACAAATTTGGTTGGATATTGTTTCATTGTCATGCCACGCCTCATGCTCATACTGTAACACCGATCTCACTAAACTGATATATAGCCTGAATTTGATATGTAACTTCAGGTAATTTGATTTCCAAATTTAACGTAACCTAGCTATTGGCTGATTTGCTTTTTTCAATCTTTCATTAAACTCCGATTCTAAAGACCCTACATTAGATATAATAGTTTCTAAATATATATTGAAATGATTCCACTTCATTAATCCTTTTTCATTCGTATGATATTTCATCTTCCATTGCATATTCCGTTCTCATCATCTCTTTCTCTCTTCTATCTATCTTGAGCTCAACCTCATGTGATATCTTATGCATTCTGGCAAACAACCTTTACTAGTGCTATGGTATTATGCTAATAAAGACCACGTCATCAGAATACTCTAGGTCACCTAATTTCCTGTTACCAATCCAATTCAATCTTTCTCCATCATGCCCAACTGTTCCATGTATTACAGAATCCATGTGGAGGATAAACAACAGGTGACAACACATTCTCTGAGAGCACTCCACCGTTATATATATATATATATATATATATATATATATATATATATATATATATATATATATATATATATATATATGATATATAAACACATATATTATACATAATATATATAGACATTGTATATATATATATATATATATATATATATATATATATATATATATATATATATATATATATATATATATATATATATATACACACATTATATAGATACCTTCAAGGTCATTCATTTTAGATGAAATATCATGAAACATACCAGAGCTAAATTTTCTCCCAGGTTTAAACGTCCATTTACTTAGAGAGTCATCTGCATGAGCCGAAAGCCTCAGCTTGATTGCCATTCCCATATCGGATGCGAGAGACGATTTCTCACGAGCATTTCCTAAACAAGAAAGGAAGGCGCTCGCCTCGATCTAATATCTCATCACAAGGATGAAGTATCATTGCAGGAATTCTCTGATGCATAGATATACATTGTTGAATTCACTCGAAAAAAAAAAGAAATCTTATAATCAGTAAATGCATAATCAAAGCTAATTCTTTAAAATAAGATCGATTACATTCCGGGATAAAAGCTTTTTTCCAATTAAAATACGGAGTCACTTGCGTACGTTCTTACGCGGCTGTAAACTGGCTAAATTTTAAGGTTAATGTTTAACCTCCTGATAGATGACCTGTCAGAGATACAGCAAATACTTTTATTTTTACCTTTTCCTCACTGTAAACGACGTAATAAAAACATAATCAAAATAAAGAAGTGAATTATTACAACTTTCTCCTTCACTTTCGATTTCTCTGATCTCACATATTACATATACAAGTATTGTGTGTGTGTGTATACACACACACACATACATATATATATATATATATATATATATATATATATATATATATATATATATATATATATATATACATATAAAAAGATAGTGAGAAAATTCCGATTCAGAAAAGAGTTTGACAGGGAGATACCATCTCTCCTGAATGGGGAATACCTTAACAACTTAAGATTTACATATGATATATCTCTATTTAGTGAATCATTGGACGAATTGCAAAAACATGATAGAAGATTTGAATGGGAATACAGAAATGTAGGGCTGAAAGTTAATATGAGTAAAACTAAGACAACAATTAAAGATTATGGAAGGACCTCAAAAGATTGGTAATGAATATACTTACTTGGGATAAGCAGCAGGTGCTTTCCCAGGACAAGGAATCGAAATTATAAGAAGGATAACCAAGGGATAGTGATCTTTTGGTAAACAAAATGACATAATGCCACTTTCTCTAAAAAGAAAAGTATTTACTCATATGGTCCTACCAGTATTATCTTATGCATCAAAAACTTGAAACCTTGATAAAGCCTTAGCACATAAGCTAGTCACAACTCAAAGAGTTATGGAAAGAATAATGATGGGAATAAAATTAAGAGACAGATAAGGAACAACATGGAACGACACCAAACTAAAGTAAAGGATATAATAACAACATGTAAGAAAGAGTGAACATAGACAGGACACATAATGAGAATGACAAATAATAGATTGACAAAAAGAATATCAGAATGGTTCCACAGAAACTGCAAAAGGAAGTGGGGAAGGAAGAGAAAGCGATGGATTGACAAGCTAAAAAATGAGTTGCAGGTGTAGACTGACATATAAAAACCATAAGCAGACGTGTGTAGAAGAATCTGGCTATGGTCTTTACCTTACAATGGACAGGAAACGGCTGATAATGATGTGGAAGATCTATATATTCTGATATATATGTGGTTGCACGTATGAATAACTTAAAATTATATATATATATATATATATATATATATATATATATATATATATATATATATATATATATATATATATATATATATATATATACACATATAAATATATATATATATATATATATATATATATATATATATATATATATATATATATATATATATATATACAAGGTGGAAGAAAATGCCTTTAATAGAAAGCATTGGAAAGGGCGCATCTGGCAACAGACTCCTTAATGTAGGATAACGGTGGGAAACGCACGCGCACACACACACACACACACACACACACACACATATATATATATATATATATATATATATATATATATATATATATATATATATATATATCCTCCATAAGGTAGTGATAGTGATAACGGTAGGAAACACACACACGTATATATATATATATATATATATATATATATATATATATATATATATATATATATATATATATATATATATATATATATATATATATATATATATATATATATATATATACAGGCCAATTATTTGAATATAATTAGGATCGGTGTCTCTGAATTAACTAAGCAAACACCATGTCCCTCGGATAATCTTAATCCTCTACCTATCTCACCTATTAGGCAACAGACGCTGTCTTTAATATGGAACTAATTTCACAATACATGGTTTGTTTTAGTATATAAAATACTCTTTAATATGATGATACACTCAGAAAATTTAGAAAGTTTAATAAAAAAGACCTAACTTTTTGTTACATTATCACAACTGCGGTGTGTTGATTATACACAATAATTGTCATGCCATGATATTTCTGTCAGGGCAGCATTACCACTATTTGAGGAAGGTCTTGCTTTGCAGGGGTTTGCGAGTGATGTGATCCAGCAGACCGGTTATGGAAAGCCAACCAACTAGGCCTAGCCGACGATCTGCCGGGCCTTTGGTCTACAAGCAATGGTTCTCAACCTGGAGGTACTCCACCCAAGGTCTTGCCCCACCCCATACGGAGGCATGAGTAATTTCCACATATACATTTAGTTATAAAGAAAATTGGTTATCAGACAAGGCTCCCAACTCTGTATTCCATTTATCCAATGGGACTTTCGATGTGCACGATCTGGCATTCAAGATATGGTAGCTAAGAAGCAATGTCAAGTATTTCATTAAACTTATTAAGAAAATAACCTCAGTAAATATGTAATGTACCGATGTTTCTACAGAATTCATGGTCAATAAAATAACTAATAGCAATCAAATAATTTTCATTTTTTTTTTATTTTTTTTTTTTTTGTTTTATTGAAATTGGGTAGGAATTTTATCCGTTTGACTAAATGCAAATGAGTAATGAAGAGGGATAAACCACTGAAGAGGGTGTGCTCTACAACAGACCCCGAGATCGTCATCCCACTCCTAGGTATGGCAGACTGTTACAAAAAATAATGCATAACTCTGACCGTGTAGCATTTTCTAGCTAAACTTATTACAATTTAATTTTTCTACGCGTGAGAGAGAGAGAGAGAGAGAGAGAGAGAGAGAGAGAGAGAGAGAGAGAGAGAGAGAGAGAGAGAGAGACTGTAAGTATTTGCGTCATGAGAGCCTCCCTCATTCTCTCCATTTAGGCGGGAAATTTAGACTCCTGAGAACTATTTGTCTACTCTGTGCTCAGAAGTAAAAGTTTGATATAAAAGATGATGAAAACTATTACGATGATATATCTGTAAGGCTCGTCTTTATCACTAAAAAACTTGTTCAAATAAAATAAAATCACTATAGCCCCAAAGAAAATAAAAACAAAATTGTTACACAAAATATAAGTAACAATCTATGAAAAAAAAAAAAAAATGGACTAAAAAAGTTCACAGTTGGGCCTTGAAGATGCTTTGTAACAAAACTGAAAAATTAAAGGTCAGTTTTTATGTTTTTCATTAACTGCGTAAAATCAAATCTATTAAAATAATCGTGCTAAGTTTAGAACTTTTACAATATGTCAAAACAAAATATATCTATTATCCAAACACACATTTTACACACACACACACACTATAATATATATATATATATATATATATATATATATATATATATATATATATATATATATATATATATATATATATATATATATATATATATATATAGATATATATATATATATATATAATATTTGTGTGTATGTTTCATGTTTGTGGTAAAAAACCACAAACAAGACAAGCGAGATAGTAACTTCGTTTCCGTAAGTAAGTTTGTAGTCGTCTTTCTAACATTGAAAGATAGCAGATAGACCAAGAAAATTAATTTATTCATATATACTTCCAGAAATAATACCTTATACCAATATAAACAAAAAATTAAATGGTGTTTGTCTTATTGTTTTATGTAACGGTTAACGACATGGGCTTTCCGATATCTTGCTAAGTAACGTGCGTATTGGCCTTAACACTACCACCACCACCAACACCACCTCCCAGCCAACACAAACAAGAAAGATAAATAGGTTACGGTTACATTTAGAATATTCTCACAAACATTCCCTGTCTCTTTTGATGTCACTTTCTCCTAAATATGAATACACCGTCGTATTCATGAACATTTTCTGTACGAGAACTCAACGTTATATCTTTGTTTCTATTCACTACAATATCTTTCATTTATTTTAATCGATTGATTTCTTTGTATTGGTTTACAGTTAAAACATCTCTTATACCAATGGTGTGAAAAGATTTGCCCGTAAGTTCAACAGACGAGATTATCAATGAACCACGAATATTTTCTGTATATAAATTTATATGAGTGGGTATCATTGGCAGAAATGAAATTTAATAAATTGGATTTACTAATTGTAGATAATTAGGCCTATATAGGGAAACACTGGGTCCTGGGGTCATTCAGTGACTCTGTGCCACGAGAGAAAATCTCCCAGCTGCTTAAAGAAGTAAAATAAAGAGATTAGACAACAAGATGAAAGAAAGGAAGATAGAGGAACATTTAAATCAAGTGTAGCCAGCGGTCGAAAAAACGCTGCTAAGACATTTGAGTAACACCTACAGTCCTCCATGTGACGTTCACTGACAACCCCCCCCCCCCCCCGCCCCCACCCCACACACACACACACACACACACACACACACACATTGCTCCTTATAATGGCGACACTACCCGTTATGGGAGGCGAATTGATAGACACATTGCGTACTACATTCAATCAATCACCAAGCAAAAAAAAACAAAGTTTTCATACTAGAGTTTACAAATAATTTAGGTAGAATTACTGACAAAGTATCATGAATTTACATAATTACAAGCGTCTATTATATAATCTTTTCATGTTATCAATCGATTCAAAATGTATGTTTGGCGGGAAAACTGCATGATGGGAAATAGCCAATCATATATTGAAAATTAGTATTTTTTTTAATAATATCATGCACTGGCATACATTACATTTGGATTTCATAAAATTCAGGTTTTAAAGGTTGTGTTCGCCCTCAAGCCGAGACGCAATTTTTGCTTACTGATATTCGAAAGCAATTTTTACCAATATAGAAAAAGCTTGTTCATCATGGAAAATGGCCCAATAAATAAGGGAAAAAAAAGGAAAGAATAAAACATTACTAAATATCAATATTAGCCTAACACTCGGCCTACGATCTCTAACTTTTAACCTAAAGTGTTATCAGCATTAGACTATTAACACTTTTCTCACCTTTGCTGATTCTAATCATTAGTATCGTTGTAATTATCACCATATCTTATAACACAAACGTAATCAACTAAGTAATGAAGCCTCTACCTAAGTCTTGTTTCTCGGATATGAATGGATAAACAAACTTGCTTCATATGACAACTATTGCATTGAAAATTGCTTACCTTCAAGACTTATCCTTCGGGACTCTGTCTGTAGCTGGGAAAACACGTGTTAGTAACATCATTGATGTTGCAAAACTTCCTTCCGTGACAACGGTAGAAAAAAAAAAACAGCGATGAATGCAATGCAGTTTTGATAACACATTCGGTGCCATTCTCTCGTCTTTTTTATTAAAGTCAACATTCATGTTGATCCAAAACTTCTTCAAAATCTCACTGAAGTCTCACATTTCATTCAATTTCACTAAACCATCTTCGGGTCAACATTATCTCTTGTTTTCTGCTCTGCATTTGTTGCTAACACACAACAAAATTATATGTTAAATGAGAGTTCTTTAGGAGCCACGTCACGGTGCGTCTTACCCTCCTCTCGGCCGTATGGGGTCTGGGAGAGTCAGTGGACTGAAGGTGAGGGGAGGGCTTAAGTGACTCTTGAGCCTTGAGTACTCTTAACAGATCAACAATGATGGAAAACGCCTTTCTGATTTTATGAGTATAACAGATACGGATGATAATGTAAATTGTGAATTAATACTCGGTTATCATTTTGGATACGTTATGATACCGATTGAAATCACTGAATCTCAATACAAGAATTTTGTACCATGGAGTCAAAGTTAATTTTAAAATACTTGTAATCTGAGTGAATGACTCTATGTTACGCTTATGCCATTCCAATTTAAACATACATCTGTTATTTATCACATATGATTCCCATTGACTTTATTTCTCCAAACATTTGGTAAATCACATTTTGATAAGTTATTTATGGGTTATCACCGATACGCTATGAATCCTAAGTAAAATAAAAAAAAAACAGTGATATACTGTCATTCACAAACCTTTTAACACATTCATACACACTCAGACACACACACACACACATATATATATATATATATATATATATATATATATATATATATATATATATATATATATATATATATATATATAAAACCCCCACTTTTGGGGGTTAGCCGACATCAACAAATGAAACAAAAAAAAAAAAAGGTGACCTCTACTCTCTACGATCCTCCAGCCTAACAAGGGACTCAACCGAGTTCAGCTGGTACTGCTAGGGTGCCACAGCCCACCCTCCCACATTATCCACCACAGATGAAGCTTCATAATGCTGAATCTCCTACTACTGCTACCTCCGCGGTCATCTAAGGCATCGGAGGCAGCAGCAGGGCCTACCGGAACTGTGTCACAATCGCTCGCCATTCATTCCTACTTCTAGCACACTCTCTTGCCTCTCTCACATCTATCCTCCTATCACCCAGAGCTTTCTTCACTCCATCCATCCACCCAAACCTTGGCCTTCCTCTTGTACTTCTCCCATCAACTCTTGCATTCATCACCTTCTCTAGCAGACAGCCATTTTCCATTCTCTCAACATGGCCAAACCACCTCAACACATTCATATCCACTCTAGCTGCTAACTCATTTCTTACACCCGTTCTCACTCTCACCCCTTCGTTTCTAACCCTATCTACTCGAGATACACCAGCCATACTCCTTAGACTATTCATCTCAAACACATTCAATTTCTGTCTCTCCGTCACTTTCATTCCCCACAACTCCGATCTATACATCACAGTCGGTACAATCACTTTTCCATATAGAACTCTTTTTACATTCATGCCCAACCCTCTATTTTTTACTACTCCCTTAACTGCCCCCAACACTTTGCAACCTTCATTCACTCTCTGACGTACATCTGCTTCCACTCCACCATTTGCTGCAACAACAGACCCCAAGTACTTAAACTGATTCCCTTCCTCAAGTAACTCTCCATTCAACATGACATCCAACCTTGCACCACCTTCCCTTTTCGTATATCTCATAACCTTACTCTTACCCACATTAACTCTCAACTTCTTTCTCTCACACACTCTTCCAAATTTTGTCACTAATCGGCCAAGCTTCTCTTCTGTGTCTGCAACCAGTACAGTATCATCTGCAAACAACAACTGATTTACCTCCCATTCATGGTCATTCTCGTCTACCAGTTTTAATCCTCGTCCAAGCACTTATATATATATATATATATATATATATATATATATATATATATATATATATATAAATATATATATATATATATATATATATATATATATATACATATATATATATATATATATATATATATATATATATATATATATATATATATATATATGTAAGCCATCGGTAGTCCACCGAAGAACAAAGGCCTCAGTATGTCCATCCACTCGCTATATATAAATATATATATATATATATATATATATATATATATATATATATATATATATATATATATATATATATATATCATACTGTATCTATGTGCGTGGGGTTGTGTGTGTGCATGCCTAAAAACATTCAACCATTTTTGTTGAAAAACTGGTACAAATTTCTCAATTGATCTTTCTCTTTTTCCTTAGGTGATCTATTCAATCATATTTGTGTAATGTTCAACATTCGTTTATTTTTGTCTTCTCTTCTCAATTATTCTCTGACCTAAGTGTCAACCTAGTCAAGGAGACTTTTTTTTTTTTTTTTTTTTTTTTTTTTACATTGAATTGATACGGGATGGTCTCTCTGGTGGATTATTGCTGAAACAAATGTAGATATTGCTGTATTTATTAACGATGACCATCAACAGGATATTTTGAAAAGTTGAATTTCAGGATGCCAGAGAACTTCAAATCAGACATTCATTGAAAAGTTGAAGTTCGTAACATGAAATCGGTTCGATGGAAGTGTGGTGGATTCTGAAACTTCCAGTTTGACCGTTATGTATCAGGTTGACGGCTCCCTACTACAACATGCTCGAAGGTTGTTTTGGCATTCAAAATGGATAGAGGTATACTTGCATTACAACTTCACCACGATCAGAATTCTTGTTCTGAATATACTGTAATTATATCTGTTATTTTTGAGGGTGAGAGGAATAGGCATTCGCTGGTGAACGGGGATAACCCAATAGGTACTGTACCAACCGTGTGTCACACGATCGTACATAGTTCATTTTGTGCTTGTATCTTCGCTCTCCCCTCGCACTAAAAAGAACCTGAAAAATCATGTCTGATTTTCTCCTCTGTAACAGTGTCGACTTCTCAACATGAAAATTCTTGTTGCTTTGAGATTTTGTATTTAAAGGAGGAGAGAGTTCTTTAATAAACAACTCAGTTGCTTCCATCCTGCCTTTGAGTCACAACATTTCTCCTACCTCCGTCACAGTACCCTCGGAAGCCATACTCTCCCACAATTTGCTGAACCAGCTTGTTGTAGATAAGAAAGGGAGAGGAGGAAGGGTTGAACCTCTGTGTGTGCGCGCGCGCTTATGCACGTATGTGCGTATCTATCTAAATATTTGGAGGTAATTAACGACGGCATGTGTACACTGGTAAACAATATTTTATAATCGGGATAAATATAAAACTGGTGTCATTTGTAATTTCCAACTTGGAGCCTCTCGTTCATTTGGAGACTAAACGAAGCACACCACAATCGTAGATCGTCATATATTAAACTGGCTCCTTTTCCGAAGTAATGAGAGACATTGCTAGATTCAGTCATAAGTTCTTCTAAGATGATAATAATGTTATTGATAATTTAGAGTAAATTGTTCTGTAAGCATACACCGCCTGTAGTTAGATGAACTTTTCCTCATATCATGAATAGGCAGATTTAACATATGCCCAAAATATCACGTTGAAAGAAAGGGATTTACACCAGAAATTTCTATCCTTTGAATGCTACTGTATTATGCTCCATGCTTGATATATCACTGTGGTGAGAAATGTGAATTCTTTACAACAATCATGAACAATATGCTCACGCAGATCTTTGAAATATCTATAGCAATGATGATCTTTCCAGAACATTTTGCAATCTAGTGTTCTGCAACAATGCGTGTTTTCTACTGAAGTTTTCCAATAAAAGATATTTTTCTTTGCTGGTGAATGAATATATAACTGACAGTAATTACGATTCAGTCATTCACATGATTAAGGATACGAGTGAAATTCAGGATGTTGACGTACGAATCATCATTTTGCTAGATTTTTATACTCTCTCTCTCTCTCTCTCTCTCTCTCTCTCTCTCTCTCTCTCTCTCTCTCTGGTGTGTGTGTGTGTTGCGCCTTCGGTAGAACGCCTAGCTGGCAAGAATAGGATAACGTAACATAGGTTGGCTAGGGCACCAGCTCCACTAGAGAGTTATTGGGCGACTTTGACAGGCCAGACAGTACTACAGTGGATTGTTCTCTCTGATTACAGCTCATTTTCCTTTACCTGCACGTACACTAAATAGTTTGGCATATTCTTTATATTTTCTCCTCTGTCCTCATACACCTGACAATACTGAAATTATCAAACAATTCTTCTTCGCTCGAGGGGCTAGCTACTGAGTAAACAATTTGATATTATGTATCTAACGAAGTAATGTATTGATATTAAGGAACTTTTTCTTATCTCAGAACCATCTGAAATAATTTCAAATTTTGCATATTTCCAGAGAAAATTTAATTTTTTTAAGGTTCATTAACAATTTTACCCTGAATATAATAGCGACATTCTATTTATCCTTTAGAAATAATTTTAACTTAAAAATTAAATGAAGAGAGTATCGTTATTATTTAACAAGCAATAAGAGTCAGACGGTAAGGATCCTCCAGGAAAAAAAAAAGCACCAGAAGAGAAGCATTATCTTTACGTTGCGACAAAGTAGAAACGTTAGGGTTTTTTTTTTCTTCTTCTTTTGGTTATCATTGCATTCTATTTTCTTCTTCTTCTTCTTCTTCTTCTTCTTCTTCTTCTTCTTCTTCTTCTTCTTCTTCTTCACGGTGCGTATTCCCAAGCGAGACTCTTCTTTGACATCTCTTGAAAGGACTCGTTGCTAAAAATAGCATTCAGATTTTATCCGACTTTCTCGTTTTGTTTCTTCTTCTCTATTGTTCCGACGTTTCTCTCTAGACAATCCTATTTTAGGATGAACTTAGAATCCGTCAAAAATAAGTAAAATCGACTTAAATTCTCCAGTTTTAATTCTTGTTCACATGTACCTTACATCCATGGTTTGTTCACTATTTACAAATAAAAATTCAATCATCAGGTAAATTTCTTTTCAGAACTCATTTATTATTATTATTATTATTATTATTATTATTATTATTATTATTATTATTATTATTATTATTATTATTATTACTTTCTAAGCTAAAAACCTAGTTGGAAAAGCTGAATTCTATGAGCAAGAGGGCTCGCACAGGGAAAATAGCCCAGTGAGGAGAGGAAATAAGGAAACTACGATAAAAGTAATTAACAATTAAAATGAAATATCTTAAGAACAGTAACAACATTGAAATAAGTATTTCATATATAAATTATAAAAACTTAAAAAAAAAACAGAGGAAGAGAAATAAGATAGAATAGTGTGGCCGACAGTATCCTCAAGCAAGAGAACTCTACCCCAAGATAGTGAAAGACCATGGTACAGAGGCTCTGTCACTATCCAAGAACCAAGACCAGAGAACAATGATTTGATTTTGGAGTGACCTTCTCCTAAAAGAGCTGCCTACCATAGCTAAAGATTCTCTTCTACCCTTACTATTACATTGAAGTAGTTAACCTCTTGAACAAGGAAGAATTGTTTGGTATTCTTAGTGTTGTCAGGTGAATGAGGACAGAGAAGAATATGTAAAGAATAGGCCACATTATTCGGTATATGTGTACGCAAAAGGAAAATGAGCCGTAACCAGAGAGAAGGATCCAATATAGTACTGTCTGGCCTGTCACAGGACCCAAGAACTCTCTAGCGGTAATATCTCAACGGGTGAATGGTGCCCTGGCCAACCTACTGTCTGCAGAATATGTGCAGTATTCTTACCTGAAAACTCAACAAGTACAGCCGTTTGTAGTCCACTGCAAGGCAAAGGTATCAAAAATGTCAATTCACGTCTGGGGTTTGGCCAGTTTTTATCACCACGCTGGCTAGTGTGGATTGATGATGGTGGGAGGTTTTCGTCTGATCGTTCACAGCAAACCAACTTATTTTGAGTGACCCTGACTGGTACAGCTTTGCTGTTCATGGCGATATGCAAACCCTTCACCAGGACAAGGTACTCCCAATCAGAAAGGGTAATCATTCAATTATATCCGATCAAATCATAGATTTAATCTCCATATATTTCATTGTAATAATAAAATGACTATGATGAATTATACTCATAGCCATTTCATTTAGAAATTGAATTTAATGATAGAAATATATAATCGTCAGCCTGTTCAACATACATGAATAAAAAGAAGGCTGTATTGATCGTGGACCAGCAAAAGCCCAACTAAAGATACACAGGTCTATGCAGTGTAAAGTATACCAAAAAAGTTAATGTGTTACCAACGTTATTACACTGTATGACTAATAATTGCACCAGGCAAAGGAGAATCTACTTATCGTAAAGTAATATAGTAATTACTGACGCATATAGGTCAATGTAAGGTAAGGAATTTAAACCTGAGATATTTACTCAAATTTGATACATTGAGGACGCATAAATATATGAAGATGATAATGCTTTAACGAAATTGAAACAAGTATGGTTATTACTGAAGATTCACAGGTCTCTGTATTGCAAAATGCATAAAAATCTATTTCAAGAGAGTTTTGGTATATATAATAATAATGAAGTAAATTATATAAAATGGGGAAAGGTGTTGATCTTTTATTTTTTTTGGGGGGGGGGAAATGCTTCGTATACAAGTTCAACATGTAATTCCCATCTCTCTCTCTCTCTCTCTCTCTCTCTCTCTCTCTCTCTCTCTCTCTCTCTCTCTCTCTCTCTCACAAATTAAACAATTACCTATATTCCTTTTTGTAGTCCATTCAGTTCTTTCTACCATTTACGTTCATATGGCAAATAAAAAAACTCACACGTACGGAAATATGTTTAATTTAAATATTATCCCTAAAGATTATTCAACAACAACAACAACAACAACAATAATAATAATAATAATAATAATAATAATAAACTGTTCAGATCAAGAAGTCTATTCACAGTGCTCAAGTTTACGTCTACCTGGGTATACCTCTCGGGGTAACCCCTCTCACAAGGGAATGACTACTCCCTCTCATCCCTTCACGTTAAAAAAGTAACAGGTATAATTATACTCTATTCTGGTCACAAATTCTGTTCATGGTGATGCCGGTATGCACACTTCCCTCTATACATTTATCCCAGCATTTCAAGAATAGTTATTATTATTATTATTATTATTATTATTATTATTATTATTATTATTATTATTATTATTATTATTACTTACTAAGCTAAAAACCTAGTTGGAAAAGGAGGATGCTATAAGCATAGGGGTCCCAACAGAGAAAATAGCCCAGTGAGGATGAAGCCCCTTTATGTAATATAAAATAGATAAACCACCAAAGCTGGTAATTATTAACTAAAAAAAAAAGAAGGAAAAAAAAAAAACTCGATTGATGGGCCATTAATGAGTGGCATAAGGAAAGGTTGTTAAGAAAGACAGCAATGAACCTAACTGACAAAGAAAGCATTTACGAATCTCAACGCTGGTTGAACAAAAGAAGCACCAAAGGTAAAGAACCCCCCAAGGTTGAAGGTTTTCAAACACACACAAACACACACACACACACACAAACACACACACACACACACACACACACACACACACACACACACACATATATATATATATATATATATATATATATATATATATATATATATATATATATCCCCTATTACCAGTCAACTTCAGAACAAGGGCCTCAGCCATGTCCTTCCACTTGCATCCTGCCCATCTATGTACATTTGCATGTTTATGAATAGAGGTATAACCCTTAGTATTTGCACTCTGGATTTATAGCCAACCGACAATAATCCACTTATCAAATTGAGATTTATCAAATGTTTGAAAAAAAAACTATAGCTAATGAGAATAATATGTGATAAACAGCATGTACATAAAATTTGGGGTAGCATAAGTATTACAATGGCCCATTTACTCATATACTAAGGCAGATAAAATAAATGGACTCCTTTGTACAAAATTCAGTCCTCTGAATCTGTCATAACGTATCCAAAATAATAAAGTGAGTATCAACAGCTAATTTACAATACCATATCTACGTGAAATAAAAAAAAAAAGCATTTCCGTTAAATCTAATCAGTTAGAGAGTACTTAACCCATTAAGGACAAGAATTATCTATTGGTTTTAAAAACACCATATTTGCAGAAAATACTTTATTTTGGTCTACTATCAACATAAAATCATCACCATAAAAAAAACCCTTCTCAAGTATGATTTATTTGATGGCAGCTTTTGCTGCCACCAGGCACTTGAATGAACAAAATCTTTCCATTCTAGACATAACATATAGTTTTTTTTTTTTTTTTTTTTTTTTTTTTTTTTTTTTTTTTTTTTTTTTTTTTTTTTTTAACAAACATAAGTATTTTAAGCATCCCTTTATCATAAAAACTGCAAATTCTTAGTGATTCATAATATAAAAGAAAAAATAATACTTAAGCATATTGCATGAGTTGCATATCCACACTGTTCTATTTTTCTTGTACAAAGGTTATCCCTATATAGCTTCAAATGATTTAAGTCTGTTGTTCATTATACACTACTGGGGTATTTCATGATAGGGCAACATGCATTCTGGATGAAGAGGTACAAAACAAATATTGCAAATGTATTTTGTGCGTCGAGAATATTCGCGGCATCTCGAGTGACGCTGGTCTCCTTTCTTGGTCCAGTGTTGCTCACTATTGACTATTGTACAGCACGGAATCCTTTGCAATTCCAGAAGACAGTCTCTTAGGTCCAGGAGATGTATGAGGAGCACCATATTGCTTCATTATGGCAATTACAAAATGACAGATGAAGTCTATCAATGGGATTAAATTTCCCAGTTTGCAGTAAAGCATCCATGAATTGACAACTTGAGCATTGATGCTCCAAGCAAAGATTGGCCACCCATTTTCTTGAAAGAATTCGAGTTCTATAGGCCGATACTTGTTGATCAAATATATCAACACCACCCATCTGTTTATTATACACCTGAAAGGAATTGGGCATATCAACCTCAATATGCTTTTTCTCAAGTTTGCTCCATCACCCTGTTTTTTGTACTTGAAGTATTCTTACTTTGAAGCCACAGCAGCTACCTTGCATTTTACTACTGATGTGCTACCAGTAAGTACCTCTTCCATATACCCAAGATATTTTTTCTTCTCCTTTTCCTTCTTTTCCATTAGTGGGCCACCATGAAGAAAATCCTCTCTTAGTGTGCCAGTACCTCCTATTCCTCGATTTGCTAAATTTTCCAGCAATGGTTATGAGGTGAAGGGATTCTCAAATACTGCATGCTGGCTAGCCTGTAAATTGATCTCATTAGACATCTCTACTACGACATTTGGACCTTAGCCCAGTTCTATATCAGGGATTTTAGTGTCATACCCGCAATAGGGCTCACAATACAGAAGAGATCCGTCTGAAGTACATGCAGCCCAAACTTTGAAACCAAATCTTACTGGTATCTCTCTTATAAACTGCTTAGCCCGGTGTTTTCCAATTAAGGGATCATTATTTCATCTATGCTATGGAATTATGGCTGAAGCTGAAGATTGCTGACATTATTGACGTGCTGGAAAAGTGGACTTACCTAAAATTTTAGAATGACATAATAAAGATAAGGTTTTATTGGTAAATATATTTCAGTTCTTCAGTATATCATACAAAAGAGGAGAAATAAATCGACAAACATTATTTATGTGATAAATCATCAAAACCATAATCTGAGAATATAGTATAAAAAGAAACACAACTTTTACCTTGTAAAATCAGTCGTCGGTCATTTTCATGTTGTCAGCAAAATGAAGACTTCTAAGAATTTTATCAAATGTATCTCTCCAAATGCTTTCAGAAGCCCAGTTATTGAATACACCAGGAGTTTCAGACCAGTACATTCTTCGGTAAGGAAGTTTATTGTAGCCAGAAAGTCTAAGAAGAGGAAGAAAAACCTTCACATTTTGTGGTGTGATGTGGTCTTTAGAGAGCGACTTTTGTTCTGCATATGTTGTGCTCTGATGATAAAGTTCTTCAATCCATTGTTCAGTCCAGAAAAGATTTATGCAGTCGACAGGGTTATTTACTTTCTCTTTCAATTTGTCAATTGCGACGTCTGTGGCAAGAATCCTTCTGGGCAAATGATCAGGATTGCATGTAACTTCATCATCTGAGTCTTGGTCAGTGTCTGCATCCGGATCCTCATGGGGGGGGGGGGGGGGGAGATTTACAGAAACATCCAGAAGGTCGTATATTTCATTCCAAGTAAGTCTGCAGAGAATATATATATATATATATATATATATATATATATATATATATATATATATATATATATATATATATATATATATGTGTGTGTGTGTGTGTGTGTGTATATATATATATATATATATATATATATATATATATATATATATATATATATATATATATATATATATATATATATATATATATATATATATATATATATATGTAAATATCACCCACTAATTGCATTTAATACCGAATTTTATATTGGGAATACATATCCACTTGGAATTCATTTTACGGTAACAGCTTCTGGCCGGGTGGTGATTCGAACCACCACCTGTACGGCTAGAAACCATGCTGGCATGGACCCTACCGACTCAGCTATCAAGAGAGAGAGAGACTCTCTCTCTTGATAGCTGAGTCTGAATCGATTGATAACATTAATTTTTTAGACACGTGGAATTATGTACTTTATATTCATGATATTATGTCAAAAATTCTACCATATATTTTTTTTTAAGCTCTGGTGTTAAGCTATGTATAAAACAAAAACTTTGCTTCTGATAGCCTGGTGAAGGAATATAGACAGGATAATAGGCAAGCGTCTATTAACATTATTCGCCTTGCATAGGGGGTAGTATAGACATTATAAGGAACATTGTGAAGGGGTTTGGTGATGTCAATGAACCTAGCGCATAGGACTGTACTGGACGACAGTCACGACACTAGTAATCCTGGAGTAACGTAAGGGTCTAGGTAGCGTTTTTTCAACCTAAAGTTGCAGTTGGTTTAGATATTTCCCTTAATTTTCCTTTCTATTATCTTGTCCAATCTCCAACTTTTACTCCTTCGGGCAGCTTGGAGATATTTTCAAGTGGCACATGGGCACTGAATGACCTCCTAGGACCTAGTGCCTGCCCATATAATTATTAACAATTAGAATTTTCATTTCTGCCAATGAAAACCCAGTTGTATGTACAGAAAATATTCGTACTTCATTACTAAACTCACGTTTTAAACATCATATGTTTCAACCATAACGCAATAAGAAATCGATGGGATAGAACAAATTAAAAATATTGCGGTGAATAGTAATGTAAATATAAGTTTAAATGTGTTTTTTTTTTTTCACTAATGACTGGTGTGGGTTTTTCTGAGTAATTTTGTAATCAACTTTGCACCAATTGGATACAAAACGTTCATGAACACGACGGTGTATTGATATTTTGAAGAAAGTTAAATCAAAAGAGCTCTGGAAGGTTTGTGAGAATAATTCAAATATAACCGTCACCCATTTACCATTCTTGTTTGTGTTGGCTGAGAGGTGGTGTTGGTATTGAGGCCAGAATGCACTTTGACCAAGTTCCACCGTTAACCGTAACACAAAAAGAAAGAAATGAAAAAAAAAAAAAAAAAAAGGAAAAATACAAGACAACCCATTTACTTTTTTTTTCCGCTCAGATTGGTATAAGGTTTTATTTCTGGGTGTATTCAGTGTATAAACAAATTAAACTTGTAGTTCTATCTATCATTTTTAAATGGCGTAAGAACTCAGTCAACCAATTTACCTACGGAAACAAAGTTATTACGCAAATAAAAAAATAACTTAATCATTACTCTTTTTCAGTTTGTAAAGGGGTAATAGTTTCTATTGAATTCTTTAATGGTTCTTTACAAATAATGTTTTAGGCCTAACCGTGAACTTTATTAATCCAATATATTATTTTTCTTTTCCATAAATTGTGTTACATATTTTGTAACAATTTTGTTTTTATTTTCTTTGGGACTAGACAAATTTTAGGTAAATTGAACAAGCTCTTTAGTGATAAAGACAAGCCTTACGTATATATCATCATAATAGTTTGCCGACATCATTTATATTAAACTTTTACCCTGAGCACTGAGTAGACAAAGCGTTCTCAAGAGTCTAAATTTCCAGCCAAAATGGAGAGGGTGAGAATGGCTCTCGTGAGGCCCATACACACACACTCTCTCTCTCTCTCTCTCTCTCTCTCTCTCTCTCTCTCTCTCTCTCTCTCTCTCTCTCTCTCTCTCTCTCATGTGTAGAAAACTTAAATCGTTAACATTCTAGGTAGAAAATGCTACATGGCCATAAGAATGGTTTTTTTTTTTTATGCAAAGGTTTGGTATGCCAGGATTGGGAGGGCGATCTCGGGGAGTGTTGTAGACCACGCCTCCTTTAATGGTTAAAACTCTCTCCATTCTTACCCAGCATTACTTAAAGCAGTTATATGTGATTGCTTTAAGTTATTTTATTGTGCATGAATTCTGTACAAACCTTATTGGTAGTGTATATTTAGTGAGGTTATTTTCTGAATAAGTCACTGAAGTACTTGGCACTGCTTGCCAAATCTTAGCTACCAAATCTTGAATAGTGTACATCTTTAGTCCCGTTGGATAAATGGAATACAGTGTTGGGAGCGTTGTGTGTTAACCGATCTTCTTATATAATAAAGATAAATATTTCTTTAGACAGGGACTCGCACACCCTCTCGAAATTACTCACTCCTCCGGGTGGATTACTCCCAGGTTGAGAACCACTGAATGTAAACCAAAGGCCTTGCAGATCATGATGCAGATTTGCACCAATTCGCAGTAGTGCCCTTTTAGCTCGGAAAAGTTTCCTGATCGCTGATTGGTTGGACAAGATCATTCTAACCAATCAGATAGCAGGAAACTTTTCCGAGCTAAAAGGGCACCGTTACCAGTCGGTGTAAATGCGCCACAAAAAGAAAATTGAGTACAGTTGGTTAGTTTCCCATAAACAGTTGGTTGATCACATCACTCGCAAGCGGCAAGGCCTTCCTCAGATAGTGGTGATGCTGCCCTCACGCGAATATCATGGCATGACAATTATTGTGTATAATGAACAGACTGCGGATGTATTAAAATATTAAGACTTTTGGATTGCACTTTCCCAACATTCTGAGTGTATCATCATATTATGGGGTATTTAATATACTATATCAAAGGTTTCATTATAAAATTTATTCCACATATGCTGAGACAGCGCATGATGCATAGCAGGTGAGCCACATAGAGGAATACGAATATTTCACTAGCTACATGAGAGTGACGTGAGGTTTGTTAAAAGTTAAGCAATTGTTATACAAAGAACCTAAATTTATTCAGATAATTGCCATTAGAAAAGGCTCTGATATAACTATGCTATGGTAACCCATCTTGTTTGTATATATATATATATATATATATATATATATATATATATATATATATATATATATATATATATATATATATATATATATATATATGTTTGTGTGTATATATATATATATATATATATATATATATATATATATATATATATATATATATATATATATATACACAAACAAAATATCCTTTTTATTCCCAACGTTTCGTGATTCTTAATCACATTGTCCAGGGCTGCAAAAAAACATATTCAAAAGAATTAAGAAACGGTTAAATTTTTTTACAAATTTATTCAAAACAATAAAAATAAGTTGAAATTTAAATTAAAATTAAAAGGAAATATATATATATATATATATATATATATATATATATATATATATATATATATATATATATATATATATATATATATATCTCTCTCTCTCTCTCTCTCTCTCTCTCTCTCTCTCTCTCTCTCTCTCTCTCTCTCTATATATATATATATATATATATATATATATATATATATATATATAATATATATACATATATATAATATATATATATATATATATATATATATATATATATATATATATATATATATCTATATATATATATATATATATATATATATATATATATATATATATATATATATATATATATATATATATATATATATATATATATATAAATCAGACAAAGTAGTGGAACCAACCTCGCAGAAGCGTAATGAGAAACTGTAAGCTAACAAGAGTTAGAAAACAAACTAAAGAATGCTATGGCAAATATATTTGAATGGAAGAAGCTTGGACAATATGATAAAGAATCACGAAACGTTGGGATAAAAAGCATGTTTTGAACTACTCTTTCCCTATCCATACTATGTATATATATATATATATATATATATATATATATATATATATATATATATATATATATATATATATATATATATATATATATATATATATATATTACAGTAAACAGTATATACACACTCCTACTTCTATTGGTGCAAAAAGCCTCGGTTAGATTTCACCATTCGTCTCTATCTTGAGCTTTTAAGTCAATGTTTCTCCACTCATCATCTCTCAATTCACACTACATAGACCTAAGACATGTAGGCCTGGGTTTTCCAACTCTTATAGTGCTTTCTAGAGCCCAGTTAAAAGTTTGGTAAACTAATTTCTCTTTGGGAGTGGAAAGAGCTTACCCAAACCATCTCCATCTACACCTCACCATATCCACATATGGCACTAGAGTAATCTCTCTAATAGTTTCGTTTCTAATCCTGACCTGCCATTTAACTCCCAATATTATTCTGAGGGTTTTGTTCTCAAATCAACAAAATCTGTTGTATATTGTATTATAGTCATAGCATGACTCGCGTCCATTCACTAACACCGATCTCACTAAACTCATACAGTATATATGCTGATTTTTTATGTAATTTCAGGCGATCAGATTTACAAATTCTACCTAACCAAGCCATTGTCTGATTTGCCTTTTTTCAATCTTCCAATAAACTCAAATTCTAAAGACCCTTTACTAGATATCATAGTTCTTAAATATTTAAGTGATTTTACATTATTATCCGTTTCTCCTTCTAATGATATTTCATCCTTTATTGCATAGTCCGCCCTCATCACCTCCTTCTTTCTTCTGTTTATCTTGAGCCCATCATTATGTGATATTTTATGCATTCTGATAAGCAAGCTTTGCAAGTCCTGTGGTGTTCTGCATTCTTTAGGTCAGCTAATTTCCTGTTACCAATCCAGTCCAATCATTCTCTACCATCCCAACTGTTCTATGCATTACAAAATCCATGAGGAGGATAAGCAACATAGATGACAACACATTGCCTTGAGAACTCCACTGTTCACTGGAAATCCATTTGATAGGACTCCACTAACATTAATTTTGCATTTTTTATGCACATGGACAGGCTTGATAAAATTCACATATTTTTAAGAGGAACTCCATAATAACGCAGGTGCACTTTATCTAAGGCTTTTTTCCTAGTCCACAAAATGAAAATTAGGTCAGTGCAAGGCTGTTTAATTGGGATCCATTCCCTAATACTATCAAGGATACGGTTTAGAGTTTCAGCAGTGTCATCTATATCCTTTATGGAGAAGTAAAATGTGCATACTATATATTTCTATGACAAGGCGTAAGTTTGATGCCTCTGTAATTATTGCAATTATTGCCATTTTCACCAATATTCCTAGTTCCCCTTCATCCGGTTTTGTCTCTTCACGCCACATTCTATAAAATAATCTTGTAAATATTCTGTGAATCACTTCATTTTAGGCCAATATAATCTTGGTAGTTATTTCATCGTATCCAGGGGCTTTCCATCTCTTGAGTTTTTAATAATGGCTTCGACTTCAAATACACTGAATTCATTCATGGGCACATCAGCTTCAGCTATATCGGTCAAGTTATTCGCTTCATATCTGCTATTCATAACCTCACTAAAATGTTCCATCTAACGTGGTCTTTCTTCATCTTTTGTTGTTATAATAGACCCATCTCTCTTTTTGATGGGTATATGCTTCTTCTTTGCCCTAGCAGAGATTTCGTTACTAAATCGATGAGAAACTCTTACACCATCGCCACTCAATTCATAGTTTTGCCAGCCCCATCTGCTTGCCCGTCTAAATATTCTATCTAGTTATTCCGGGCTTTTCTTTTGACATCGCTATCAATACTAGAATACTTATCATGCTCTACCTTTTAATTTTCATTACTTCCTTGAAATCTTTAAACAATCAATTTCTGCCTTTGTCTCCTTTCTATAGTATCCCAAGCACACACACATACACACACACACACACACACACACACACACACACATATATATATATATATATATATATATATATATATATATATATATATATATATATATATATATATATATATATATATACACACACAATGTGTGTGTGGGTATTTCTGGGTTCATTTGTGTGTGCAAGTCGGTTCGCTTGCTTATGGGTTTTTAAGCGTGTCTACAAAATATGGATGAATTTTTAAAAAGAATAAGTTTATTAAAAGTCAAGAATATATCATAAAATACGAGGTACTACTTCACCTATCTCCATTTACTTTTTCAGATGATATATGACATAGAAATATTGTAATGAAATCTTACTGACGGCAAAGGTATCAAAGCTATAAATACTAATTTGATTTCTAAATATACGAGGATTTTCGTATACTTCTTGAGCATGAGAAGTTCAGCATTAAGGCAAGCGAAAAATTTTGCATAATTCAAAAGACATTATATTCCTTTGACAGGAAAGTGGATTTTTGACTTCAAGAGATTTTTAATCTCTTACACATGATTCCTGCTGGAAATAGGGCTATTACCTTTTTAATATTTCTCAGTGTGTTTTACTATGAATGTGATAGTTTAAACTCTCTTTTAATCCTTTAGAAATTAATCTGGATTATTTAAAATTTAGCGTATCAAAATCTCTTTAAGGCCATTAAATTTTATTATACATCAAAGACATCGTATTACGTAAGAGCATTTTATCAATTTCACATAATCTATTTTTTTCATTTATTGAATAAAATTCAATATATATATATATATATATATATATATATATATATATATATATATATATATATATATATATATATATATATATATATATATATATATCAGGTATTGATTCTGTCAGGTGCTGAAATATTTAGTTACGGATTAAAAGTGAAAGGTTGAAATAAACTTCATGAATATTCAACCAAATGACCTGCTTTTGAATCCTAGTTAGATTCCACAAAGGTGTGTGCTGACTCGTGCCCGGAGAGAGAGAGAGAGAGAGAGAGAGAGAGAGAGAGAGAGAGAGAGAGAGAGAGAGAGAGAGAGAGACAGACAGACAGACAGAGAGAGACAGAGAGAGAAATAATTGTGTGTAAATTACACGAGCTTTTACACTAAGAAAAATGTAGTACATGCGAGGAAATTAGTTTTATGAAGTACAAACGTACGATTGCAAATGATAAAGAAGTTCACATTTCTATGAAAGCAAGCCTTAAGTCTCTTGCCTTAAATGACTTTATCATTAGCAGATCTTTCCCGCTGAAATAATTGGTTGGGAGTTCTAAGTTTATGAGTGGCAATTGATCCTGATGCTTGGTGATGACATCATGATTCATTCCTACCAAGAGAGACAGAATCTTTCGAGATATTTCCTTATAAACATATCGATATTTCCAGTTTTACAAAAAAAAAAAAAGAAAAAAAAAGTTGTTAACTATATTGAAGTCAAATGACTTATTTCTGGTAATCGTTTCATTAAAGGAGTAATTTTTTATCAACTCCTTGCTTAGTTAAAAGGAGTGCATTTCCCAGTAACACTCCATCAGCGCTTTTGAAAGAGCGTTTAAAGGGTACCTGACACTTGCACGCATTCGTGGCGCGCACTGGCAGGCATTGATGCGCGAACTTGCGTGAACGAGTCGTGAAAATGTCGTGAACAGTGCTGGAACTGGCGTGCCAGTGCGTGCCATGCGTGCCCAGAACTTTGAAATGTTTAAAGTTTGTGGCACGCATTGGCACTCACAAAATAGTCGTGAAATAGTTGTGAACGATGCAGGAAGTGGCGTGAACTTTATAATGAAGAGAAACAAAAAGGAAACGAAAAAAATAATGAAAAGGAAAGAAAAATAAACCTAATAGATTTTTATATTTGCTGTTTTAATGTGAAAAAAATTATATCTTATTTAAAACTATTTCTATAACTTTATAATTAAGAGAAACAAAAAGGAAACGAAAAAATTAATGAAAGGGAAAGAAAATAAACCTAAAAATTTTTACATATGCTGTTTTAATGTGAAAAAAAATGATATCTTATTTCAAACTATTTCTATAACTTTATAATTGAGAGAAACAAAAAAAGAAACTAAAAAATTAATGAAAAGGAAAGATAAATAAACCTAATAAATTTTTATATTTGCTGTTTTAATGTGAAAAAAAAGATATCTTATTTCAAACTACTTCTATAACTTTATAATGAAGAGAAACAAAAAGGAAACGCAAAAATTAATGAAAAGGAAAGACAAATAAACCTATTAAATTTTTATATTTGCTGTTTTAATGTGAAAAAGGATATCTATTTCAAACTGTTTTTATAACTTTATAATGAAGAGACAAAAAGGAAACGAAAAAATTAATGAAAAGGAAAAAAAATATAAACCTAATAATTGTTTATATTTGCTGTTTGAATATAAAGATAAAATGATGTCTTATTTCATGCACACACTTATTTTCCTCTATTACCAATCAAGAGCCAAAACTTTTGTTTTAAATGAAAATGAACTGGAAAATAAACCCAAGAAATTTTTAAGTTTGCTGTTTGAATGTAAATAAAATGATGTTTTATTTAATCAACATACTTATTCTTCTTTATTACCTTAAAATGAAGAGCAAAACAATTTTTTTTCTGTTTGCTGTTTTAATGTAAGAATAAAATTATTACTTATTTCAACACACTTTTTTCTCTATTACCTTAAAATCAACAGCCTATAAACTTTTCATGTTTGCTACTTTTAATGTTAAAATAAAATGCTTTCTTAATACTTGTACATATTTTATGTCTGCTATTTATATGTAAATCAAATGCTTTCTTATTGAAACAAAATAAAGGGCAACAAAAAATATAAACGAAAAAGATACGTTTCTTCTCCTCAATGCAATGGTGTCTCTGACAGAAAGCATTGTTGTCTCTTCCGAAGCCAATCCAAGAATGTCCTTGGGTTGGAAAAGCCCTGTTTTTATATGGAGTGGCCAATTCGTGAACTGGCGTGAACGATACGTGAACGATGGGGAATGATGCGGAAAGATGAGTGAACGTGTCGTGAACTTCTCGTGAATTAGGCGTGCCAATTCGTGCCATAGCGTGAACGTCGCATGAACTTGTCGTGAACGATGCGCGAACTGGAGTGAACTGGTCGTGACCAGTGCGGGAAAAACCCCAGTGCGTGGCAAAAATGCACGTAAGTGTTAGGTAGGCTTGAGTTTTGTTGTTATTGAAGATTGACTGGCAATTTCTATCAGATCCGGGGAACACAAGGGATCCAACAGGGAAAAATAGCAGAGTGAGGAGAGGAAATAAAGAAATGAATAAATTATTTAATAAATGATAAATAAAGAATATAAAATACTGATCTTAAGAACAGTAACAATTTTAAAGTTATCTGTCATATGTAAACTATGAAGAGAAACTTGTGTCAACCTGATCTACATAAAATATTCACCGTAAGTTAGAATTTCGGAAGTTCCACCGATTAAACTGCCTAATTAGGATGTTCATTTCACAATCGGGTCACAACAGGAATAAAACTTATAGAATACTCTGTAGTGTTGAGTCTTATGATGGTGATGGCCATAATGATGAAATTATGTGCATACTTAGTTCTAAGCATAGGATGGTACAGTCTGGGAAGATCCTAGGGCATTGGATCCATCTCTTTGGTTAAGGATCATTATTTCTTTGCCTACACATACACCGAATAGTCTGACTTATTCTTTTTATATTCTCCTCTATTCTTATACTCCTTAAAAGGCTTGAGATTACCAAACAATTCTTCTATGGTTAGGCGGTTAACTACAGCAAAGTAATTGTTCAGTGGCTAATTTCCCCTTGATGAGGGTAGAAGGGACTCTTTAGCTCTGGCAAGTAGCTCTTGTAAGAGAAGGGCACTCCACAATCAAATCATTGTTCTCTAGTCTTAGGTACTTACTATGGCCTCTGTATCATGGCCTACCACTGTCTTGGGTTAGAGTTCTCTTGCTTAAGGGTACACTTGTCGCCACTCAATAAGTTCATAGTGAATTGCAAATTCAATATGCTAACACTGCAACACATAAGGACCTTACTGCCCAAGAGGGCATACTCAGTCTCTATAGACTTGTCAGACGCCTATTGGCACATTCCAATCAGCCGTCGACTCTCCCCCTACCTAGGGTTCAGGCTTACAAGCTTCCAGTCAGGTGATCCAGTTCGTAGAGTACCTAGGCTTCAAGATCAACAGAAAAAAGTCTTGACTTTCTCCATCCCAAAAGTTCCAGTGGCTGGGAATCCACTGGGACCTTTTGTCACACAGTTTCTCCATCCCGACGAAGGAAAGGAAGGAGATAGCGGGCTCTGTCAAGAGACTTCTAGATTCCGAAAGGATATCAAGACGCGAACAGGAGAGGGTACTAGGCTCTCTCCAGTTTGCTTCAGTGACAGACCCAGTGCTAAGAGCACAGCTAAAGGATGCAACCGGAGTTTGGAGAAGGTATGCATCAAATGCGCGAAGAAATCTGAGAAGACCAGTGCCGCCTCGGCTACGTACTCTTCTCAGGCCTTGGTCCCAAGCCAGACATCTAAAGAAGTCGGTTCTTCTTCAGCCACCTCCCCCGTCAATGACGATTCACTCAGACGCCTCAAAGGAGGGATGGGGAGGTCACTCTCATCGGAAAAAAGTCCAGGGGACTTGGTCCAAGCTATTCAGGACCTTTCATATAAACTTTCTAGAAGCTATGGCAGTGCTCCTTACCTTAAAGAAAGTCTCCCCGCGTCACTCGATCCACATAAGATTGGTGATGGACAGCGAGGTGGTTGTGAGATTCTTGAATCGACAAGGGTCGAGGTCACCACCTCTCAACCAGGTGATGTTAGCCATTTTCCGATTGGCGGAAAAGAAGAAGTGGTACTTGTCGGCAGTTCACCTTCAAGGAGTCCGCAATGTGACAGCGGACGCCCTATCCAGGTTCACACCGATAGAGTTGGAATGGTCCTTAGACACAGGATCATTCTCCTTCATTCTGAATCAAGTCCCAGAACTGCAGATAGACCTCTTTGCGACGAAAGACAACAAGAAGTTGCCCCTGTACGTGTCCCCGTACGAGGACCCCTTAGCGGAAGCAGTGGACGCGATGTCCCTCGACTGGAAGAGATGGTCCAGGATTTATCTGTTCCCCCCTCACAACCTTCTGTTGAGGGTCCTCAACAAACTGAGATCCTTCAAGGGGGTAGCGGCAATAGTGGCCCACAAGTGGCCGAACAGTATGTGGTTCCCCTTGGCGTTGAAACTACAGCTGAAGTTTGTGCCGCTACCACATCCAGTTCTGACACAGCGAGTCCAGAAGTCGACTGTCTGCGCTTCATTACAGAAAACCCGGACCCTGCAGCTCATGATTTTCTCGCCCTTGCGGTGAGAAAGCGTTTCGGGATTTCGAAAGTCAGCATAGACTTCCTAGAGGAATATAAGTGCAAATCGACTAGAAGGCAATAGGAGTCATCTTGGAGAAAATGGGTGGCCTTTGTAAAGGCAAAGAATCCGCAGGAGATCTCAACAGACTTCTGCTTATATTTCTTCATCCACCTCCATGGCCAAGGGTTGGCAGCTAACACGATTTCAGTGTGTAAATCTGCTTTGATGAGACCCATTTTATTTGCCTTCCAGATCGACCTAGGTAACGAGATCTTTAATAAAGTTCCGAAAGCCTGCGCTAGGCTCAGACCTTCAGCACCTCCAAAGCCCATCTCATGGTCTTTAGACAAAGTTCTTCATTTCGCCTCCCTGTTGAGCAATGAAGAATGTGCGTTAAAGGATTTGACGCAAAAAGTTATTTTCCTATTTGCACTCGCGTCCGGGGCCAGGGTTAGTGAGATCGTAGCCCTCTCGAGAGAGGCAGGTCGTGTTCAGTTCCTGGATGGGGGGGATCTGAACCTGTTTCCGGATCCTATTCTCGCCAAGAATGAGTTACCCACCAACAGGTGGGGTCCCTGGAGAATCTGCCCTCTGAAAGAAGATGCATCTCTATGTCCAGTAGAATGCCTAAAGGTCTATCTTCGTAGAACTTCAGACTTCAAGGGTGGTCAACTATTCAGGGGAGAAACATCAGGCTCAAATTTATCTCTGAATCAACTCAGAGCGAAAATCACATATTTTATTCGCAGAGCAGATCCTGACAGTACACCCGCAGGTCACGATCCGAGGAAAGTTGCCTCATCCCTAAATTTCTTTAATTGTATGGATTTTGAACATCTCCGTTCATACACGGGCTGGAAGTCTTCCAGAGTGTTCTTTCGCCACTATGCGGAGCAAGTAGAGGAACTAAAGAGATCTGTGGTAGCAGTGGGTCGTGTAGTTAATATATATATATATATATATATATATATATATATATATATATATATATATATATATATATATATATATATATATATATATATATATATATATATATATATATATATATATATATATATATATTTGTTGTTAACCGGTCTATTTATTGTCTGTCAATAAACTTGTTCTTGAGAACCTTGCGTCTCTTTCACCTGTGTCAATTTATTGGTATAATTGAGCATTTAATTCTATGTATCTTATCTGGGATAATTCTGGTAGAATTGTTCTGTTATGCAAGCTATGTTGCATTGGTTTATGTAGTCTCCTAATGGGAGGACTTCGTCCCATATAGGGACGAGGGCGGTTTTATTAGTTTCTTCCTATGTGGATAAAAACCTTTGTCCAATACAAGTATTGTGCGGATTACTGGTCAATATATATTGACGCAGTGGTTCTTTACAAACTATGCTTTACTTAATATAGGGCGAGACCACTATATTAGCTTGCCTGGTATTCATACATAGGTATATGTACTCTTCGAGACTTTTCCAGAGTCTAGTAGGACTCTTCCCTGTAGGGGGCAGGAAGCTCTAACATAGTTTATAGTTAGTTGAAAAGATGTATAACGGTAACATCTTAGGTCTCTAGGTCTAGTTGACCGGGAAAAAATTACCTCCGGGGAGTACGGCACGTTCTGAGAATCCACAGATACAGTAATGCTCTGGTACACTTCCATCAGGACGACATGGCTTGAGCCCAAAAAACGGATTTTGAGCGAAGAGAAAAATCTATTTTTTGGTGAGATGGCCATGTCGTCCTGATGGACCCGCCCTTACCTTTCTAAGAAAGGGCTGTAGGACCCCTCCCTACATACAGTATCTGTAGCACCTCGTGTACGCTACAAGGAATACAGATGGCGCCAGGATTGGCGCCAGGCACGCATACGAATCGGAGGATAGGGAAGCCTTGGGAGCGGCTCCCCTTTTTCTTTCCCGAATTCGTATCTCGCCAATCACCTCCTACGAGACGAAATCTCTGTCCAGGATGCAGATTGCCATGTGGCGTGTCAAGAATACGTCCTCTGATATGTCGCGATATCCCTTTCACGAGGGATACTCGCTCCAGGAGTTAGAATTCTGGTACTTTAAGGTAAATTCTCTGGGAATATCACCGTAGTTGTAATATACCCTAGGAAGCTACCCATAGGAACTTCCATCAGGACGACATGGCCATCTCACCCAAAAATAGATTTTTTGCTTCGCTCAAAATTCGTTATATATATATATATATATATATATATATATATATATATATATATATATATATATATATATATATATATATATATATATATATATATATATATATGTGTGTGTGTGTGTGTGTGTGTGTGTATACTTACATATATAAACTGTATGTATATGTGTATATATATGTATATATATATATATATATATATATATATATATATATATATATATATATATATATATATATATATGTATGTATATATCTATAAATAAATATATGTGTGCGTGTTTTATAGTTTTATAGTTGTCTTGGTGTTGAGTTGTCCCGGTGTCAAGTTGTCTGGGCGTTGAGTCGGCGGTGTTGAGTTGTCGGTGTTGAGTTGTCCTGCACCCTTCTTGGTTAATTAAAGTCTTGCTGGCTTTCTATTTGCCTAATATGATCTTTGTAAATATTTTTTATATAACATTGGATAAAAGTCCCCTGTAATTTTTACTACTCGATCTCTATTGTAGATATTTTCATTTTCATCCTTTAGCGCAAACATCTGTTGTCGTCTCATTACAAGTCTTCTTTTCATCATGTTGATGCTTTTTCCTTTCTTTGGTGTTTTCTCAATTTTGTTCTAATTGTGTTTACAAATATCTTGGATTTTTAGTTTGTTTATAGTTTGGGCTACTTCAGCTAATTCTATTCCGTCTCTTGGATTTTACCCTCATTTCTAATCTTTTCTTTATTATGTTTTTGGTCTTTTTTTGGTAGTTTTTCATTGATTTTTTTAGGATTTTTTCCACCCATCTCTTGTGCTGATCCTAATTTAAATTTAGTTGAATTACTGTTCATTTCCTCCTTATCGCTTCCATTTCATCGTGTAGCGGGGAGTACCTATTTTGTATTGCTAAACGAAACTCATCAGATTTTTCTCTTATTAAAAGATTGTTTATATTCTTTCTTAAATTCAATTTGTTTCCCTCTCCTTAGAGTTTAATGAATTTTATATAAGTAATTAATTTGATTCTTACATTTCCCCAATCGAAGTCTAAAAAACTTCTTTTAGGGTTGCTGAGAAGAATTCAGGTGAAATAGGGTCTCCCTGCCTAATTCCTTTCTCAATCAGAATTTTCTCACTATTTTTATGTAGTTTTAATTTTACTGTAATTCCCATATAGGTATCTTCAAGGGTTCCAACATAAGATTCATCTATTCCCCGTACTTGATGGCCTTTCATTATATTATTATTATATTATTATTATTATTATTATTATTATTATTATTATTATTATTATTATTATTATTATTATTATTATTATTATTATTATTATTAGCCAAGCTACAACCCTAGATGGAAAATCAAGATGCTATAATCCAAAGGGACTCAACAGGGAAAAATAATTCAAACAGTTTTGTGATAATAGCAGTAACAGTTTTATAGACCTTGATTGAAGGACAAACTT
>NC_090736.1:32023231-32028231 GCF_036898095.1 Palaemon carinicauda
TATATATACACACTAGTCACGGTCAGCGGCATTGCCATACGTATAATTACTCGGTCTCTCTCCATCCCTTAGGATGGGAGAGAGAGTAGCCATACCCTGGTGAGAGGGGTTGCGTGTTCGCGAATATCTATCTAAATATCTAGCCGTTATTTTTGAGGAGTTGCGTACACTGGTACGCCATGTAACACCGAAAACCTATTTTACTCATTGGCATTTCCTATCAAACGAAAGGGAGAACAACATTCAAAAAGCCTTTACAAAATGTGGGGAGAAATAAAAAAAGTGGAAGATCTACGGCTGATATAATGCTAAAATTTTATATATCTATTATCTATCTATCCACTTATGGAGAATATACAATTTTATATAGAGGATTGAATCAAATGATGTCATTGTAAGATGAAAAATCATAACTGGTTTAAATGTAACGGATACAAATAACTTTGAATTTCTTCCCTACTAGTCCGGAATTTTTCTTTTATTTTGCGTTTCTAATGGAGTTCCTCATACTATTTTAAGCGTAAGGCCTTTTTATGCTTTCAAAGTTAGTGTAAGTGCCTTTCTGATGGGTATTTCATACTTGTTTAATCTTAAGACTGTCTCTGTTCTAAGTTAGTGGAAGATCCTTTCTGAGTACTTCATAATCTTTTAATATTAAGACTGTCTCTGTTCTGTCTAAGTTAGTGGAAGCACCTTTTTGAGAACTTCATAATCTTAAGTCTGTCTCTGTTCTGTCTGTTCGTGGAAGCACCTTTCTCAGTACTTCATAATCTTTTAATCTTAAGACTGCCTCTGTTCTGTCTAAGGTAGAGGAAGGACCTTTCTGAGTACTTCGTAATCCTTTAATCTCAGGACAGCCTCTGTTCTGTCTTAGTTAAAGGAAGCACCTTTCTGAGTACTTCATAATCCTTTAATCTTAAGAGTGCCTCTGTTCTGTCTAAGTCAGTGGAAGCACCTTCCTGAGTACTTCATAATCTTTTAATCTTAAGACTGCCTCTGTTCTGTCTAAGTTGGTTGAATAACCTTTCTAAGTACTTAATGATCTTTCAACCTTAAGCCTGCCTACATTCTGTCTAAGTTAGTTGATGATCCTTTCTGAGTACTTCATAAACTTTTAATCTTAAGACTGTGTCTGTTCAGTCTAAGCTAGTGGAAGCACCTTTCTGAGTACTTCATAATCTTTTAATCTTAAGACTGTCTCTGTTCTGTCTAAGTTAGTTGAATAACCTTTTTAATTACTTAAGAATATTTTAATCTTAGGACTGCCTCTATACTGTCTAAGTTAGTGGAAACACCATTCTGAGTACTTAGTATTCTTCTAATCTTAAGACTGTCTATGTTTTGTCTAAGTTAGTGGAAGAACCTTTCTGAGTACTTCATAAGCTTTAAATCTTAAGACTGTCTCTGTTCTTAGTTAGTGGAAGCACCTTTTTGAGGACTTCATAACCTTATAATCTTAAGACTGTCTCTGTTCTGTCTAAGTTAGAGGCAGAACCTATCTGAGTACTTCATAATCTTTTAATTTTAAGACTGTCTCTGTTTTGTCTAAGTTAGTTGAATAATCTTTCTAAGCACTTTTTAATCTTTTGATCCTAAAACTTTCTTTGTTCTGTCAAAGTTAGTGGAAGCACCTTTCTGAGGACTTTGTAATCTTTTAATATTAAGACTGTCTATGTTTTATCTAAGCTAGTAGAAGTACTTCATAATCTTTTTAATCTTAAGACTGTCTCTGTTTTGTTATGTTAGTTGAATAACCTTTCCAAGTACTTCTTAATCTTTTGATCTTAAAATTGTCTCTGTTCTGTCAAAGTTATTGGAAGCACCTTTCTGAGTACTTCGTAATCTTTTAATCTTATGACTGCCTCTATTCTTTCTAAGTTAGGTGGAAGCACATTTCTGTGTACTTCATATTCTTTTAATCTTAAAACTGTCTCTGTTCTATGTAAGATAGTGTAAGAACCTTTCATTGTACTTCATATTCTTTCAATCTTAAGACTGTCTCTGCTCTGTCTAAGTTTGTGGAAGAACCTTTCTGTGTATTTCATATTGTTTTAATCTTAAGACTGTCTCTGTTCTGTCTAAGTTAGTGGAAGAACCTTTCTGTGTATTTCATATTCTTTCAATCTTAAGACTGTCTCTGTTCTGTCTAAGTTAGTGAAAGAACCTTTCGGTGAATTTCATACTCTTTTAATCTTAAGACTGTCTCTGTTCTGTCTAAGTTAGTGAAAGAAACTTTCTGTATATTTCATATTCTATTGATCTTTAGACTGTCTCTGTTCTGTCTAAGTTAGTGGACGCACCTTTCTGAGTACTTCATAATGTTTTAATCTTAAGGCTTTCTCTGTTCTGTCTAAGTTAGTGGAAGAACCTTTCTGTGTATTTCATATTCTTTTAATCTTAAGACTGTCTCTATTCCCTTTGGCTCAGTGTATGCTAGTGATACACAGTCATTAAACCTTGAAGTCCTAATAAGAATAAACCGCAAGATAATCTCTTTCCAACGGCGAATCAGCAGAAAATCAACGTCGTAAGTACCTGAAGATACCAAAATGATTATCTGCATAATCAAATAGTACATGGTGTGATGAAAGTTTAGCCACTCTCAGGGGCCTAAGAGTCTTCTGGGTTTATTAATAAAGTTCCCTTAATAACATCCATTCTAAGCCAAAGTTTTAATGGAGACTAAATTGTATTCGCTCAAACTTTGTAGATGCTCATCATACTAATGGAATCGTCCTTCAAGCTTCTCTCTCTCTCTCTCTCTCTCTCTCTCTCTCTCTCTCTCTCTCTCTCTCTCTCTCTCTCTCTCTCCTCTCTCTTACCGTACGAGCAATAGAAAGCTGTTGATTTATTGCCTTGTTTCAAAAGACTCTTGCTACTATTATTTTTACTACTACAACGACTACTACTTTAAGTAAATAACAATCATAATAATGAAAATAATATCGATGATCATGAATATATATACATATATATATATATATATATATATATATATATATATATATATATATATATATATATATATATATATATATATATACCTTTAATGACCCCCGTCTTAGTTAACTAACTGTTGCATATCTATACAGCAATGCAATATATATATATATATATATATATATATATATATATATATATATATATATATATATATATATATATTATATATATAATATATATATATATATATATATATATATATATATATATATATATATATATATACTGTATTTATAAATATATATATATATATATATATATATATATATATATATATATATATATATATATATATATATATATACATACTGTATATATATATATATATATATATATATATATATATATATATATATATATATATATATATATATATATATATATATAGCCTATTTAGTATATATACACATATATGAATATGTATATATAGATATATATATATATATATATATATATATATATATATATATATATATATATATATATATATATATATATATGTGTGTGTGTGTGTGTCTGTGTGTGTGTGTTTATACATACATATACAATACACACACACACACACACACACACACATATATATATATATATATATATACTATATATATTATATATATATATATATATATACTATATGTATATACATATATATGCATACATATATACAGTTTATATATCTAAATATATATATATATATATATATATATATATATATATATATATATATATATATACATATACAATACACACACACACACACACACATATATATATATATATATATATATATATATATATATATATATATATTATATATATATATATATATATATATATATGTATATATTATATGTATATACATATATATACATACATATATACAGTTTATATATTTAAATATATATATATATATATATATATATATATATATATATATTTATATATATATATATATATATATATATATATATATATATATATATATATAAAAACTGTATATATATGTAATGTATATATACACATACATATATAAAGCATTTCTCTTATTCAGTGTCAAAAATTATCTTAATCCTGAAATTTATAATTTGTATGCGATAATTTTCCTTCATTTCTAAACCATCCCATCGAAATAGAAATATATTGACAATTTATCCAAAATCTTTTCATTTGCTAAAAGATCTATATGTTCCAGATATTTTGCAACTTTTTACAGTTTAATTTTACTCGCATGTCTTTCCTGTAATGAATCTTGAATAAATGGAGCTTTAAGACCACTCTCGTTTCCCTCTAAAAGTCTAGCTCATATGTCGTCGTCCTACTACATAAAGGTCAAACTAATACTTTGATTCATAGAGGGATAAGTAATTGTGCAGACAAAAAAGGCCATTTATATTTTCATATACATTCTGAATACGTCACTTATTTCATTATATTCATATCTTCTGTATTTCTAATAACCAATCACTTAAATAAATAAAAATACCTCTGACTTAAATCACGAGACCCTCGAATTAACTCAAATCGCAGTTGGTAGATTCTTGTTAGAACTCAACATGTAAATCCTTTAAATCACCGTTGGTACAAAGTTATTCAAGCACTTTACATAGAATTCGCAATTAAAACTTTTTGTTTTAGATTATAAATGGTAGTTGCGTGACTGCTGAGCTCTTTACCGAATACCCCAATTTTGTAATCACCCCGCTTCCCCGCCCCTCCGTCTTTGTGGACCTCAGTCCGAGTTTGTAGCCGAATATGCTTCTTGCGTGCATGACCTTCGCCAAGCGTTTTCAAGGAAGGTTCATTTTCTTTATATTAAACTATTCGCTTCATGAAGCCAGTCTAATCGACGGCCATTATCTAAAGCCGCGGTCTTTGATGTCCCTCCCTATATGTAATCATTCAGGGGTTTAATAGGTTAAGTTTTCGCCACTGATAGGAAGAGATTAAAAGATGAATTATTGCTTCGTAACACCGATGCCAATTGAACCGAGATGGTG
>NC_090736.1:32033231-32040731 GCF_036898095.1 Palaemon carinicauda
TTTCGGACTGCGTCGGATCACAAGGTAAGGTCCCGTGTAAGGGGGCGTTAAAGGTGGCTTGCTGGTGTCGTTGCGCAGGAAGACGTGCGTTGCAGAGTGCAAGTCCGTTGGTATGTGATGCTTCGCTGGGGGCTTGTAAGTCTGGCGGCACGGAGTAAATTTTCCCACGACGTGACGTATGCGCTGGAGATCGTCGGAGGAGGTTGTAGAAGTAAAAAACTCGGCAGGGACGACCAACGGGTCGCCATACACCATTTCGGCTGCCGAGATGTCGAGGGCGTCTTTAGGAGTGGTCCTTAGTCCAAGGAGGACCCAGGGAAGCTGAGTAAACCAGTTGCAATTCTTGCAGCGGGACATCAAAGCTGCTTTGAGGGTGCGATGAAAACGTTCAACCATTCCATTGGCAGCGGGGTTGTAGGCCGTTGTGTGATGTAGGGTGATGCCCAGGAGATTTGCTAATGACGTCCATAATTGAGAGGTGAAAGTGGTTCCCCTGTCAGAAGTAATATGCTCAGGGATACCGAATCTTGAAATCCATCCAGAGAGTAAGGCAGATGTACATGAGGCGGACGTTGCAGTTTCCATGGGAATGGCTTCAGGCCAACGAGTGGAGCGGTCGATGACGGTAAACAGGTAACGATGTCCTTGTGATGTGGGTAGGGGGCCTACAACGTCGACGTGAATGTGTGCGAAACGACGCTGAGGTTGAGGAAAGGTGCCCACTCCTGAATCCGTGTGTCGATGTACTTTGGAAGTTTGGCAAGAAGTACAGGCACGGACCCAATCCTTAGCATCCTTAGAAATGCCGTGCCAAATGAACTTTGCCTTCAGCAGCTGTGCAGTAGAACGGCACGAGGGATGTGAAAGGCTGTGGATGAAATCAAACACCTGTCGGCGCATGGGAGCAGGAATCCAAGGTTGCGGTCTACCAGTACTGACGTCACAGAGGAGGGTGGTGTTGGAATTTTCGAGGGGAAAATCCTCCCAACGGAGGGATGTGCAGGATGTCCTACAAGCTTGATACTCTGGATCCTGTCGTTGGGCTTCAGCCAGGGCGTTGTAATCTAATCCCAGTTGAACGGCAGCCAACGTGTTTCTTGACAGGGCATCGGCAACGGGATTCATTTTCCCAGGGACGTATTGGAGGGTGCAATTGTATTCAGCCACGGCGGAGAGATGTCGGCGTTGACGGGCGGACCAGGCGTCAGACTGTCGAGTGAAGGCGTGCACCAGAGGCATGTGGTCTGTGCGAATGACGAAGGGCGTACCTTCTAAGAAATGGCGAAAGTGATGGACAGCCAGGTGCACCGCCAGCAATTCTCGATCGAAGGTAGAATAACCCGATTCTGCCTTGGAGAGTTTTCTGCTGCAGAAGGCCAATGGGCGGGGCGAGCCTTTGACCACCTGCTCGAGTACTGCACCAATAGCGACGTCGCTGGCATCGGTGGAGAGAAGGAGAGGGGCGTGTGGGATAGGAAAAGTGAGAGCCGCAGCAGTTGATAGGGCCTTCTTTGCATTGCAGAAGGCTGCTTCTTGAAGGGGACCCCACTTCAAGTCCTTTGGCTTGCCCTTGAGGGAGGCGTAGAGGGGAGCAAGAGTGGCGGCAATGGCTGGCAGAAAGCGGTGATAATAGTTGATCATGCCCAAAAATTCCTGCAGAGCTTTGACGGTCGAGGGCGTGGGGAAATTCTGAACGGCTGCTACCTTCTCAGGGAGGGGATGGACTCCTTCAGGAGTGATACGGTGCCCTAAGAACGACACTTCGTTGGCGCCAAAGGTACACTTGTCGTACCGGACTACAAGGCCGTTTTGTTGCAGGCGGTCGAGCACGATGCGCAGGTGACGGAGGTGTTCCTCTTTTGAGGAGGAGAACACAAGTATGTCGTCCACATAACATAGACAGAAAGGGAGGTCCCCTAAGATGCCATCCATGAGACGTTGAAACGTTGCCCCAGCATTACGAAGGCCAAAACAGGAGTAATTGAAGGTGTATGTGCCAAACGGAGTGGTGATGGCGGTCTTGGGGATGTCTTCTGGGTTCATAGGCACCTGATAATACCCCTTCAGGAGGTCGAGTGTAGAGAAAACCTTTGCTTTGTGCAGGTAGGAGGTTACATCGGCAATGTTTGGGAGGGGGTAGTGATCCGGTTCTGTTTGCATGTTCAGGCGCTTGTAATCCCCGCACGGACGGAGGGAGCCGTCTTTCTTCAGAACGATGTGTAAGGGTGACGACCATGGGCTGGAGGTCTTTGGCAAAGGCCCATTTTTTCCATTTCGGCGAACGTCTGTTTGGCGGCTGCCAATCGTTCCGGTGCCAGACGTCTGAATTTTGCGAAGACTGGGGGTCCCGTCGTCTTGATATGGTGATAAATACCGTGCTTAGCAGGAACCGTGGGCGTTTGGCGAAGTTCTGGACGGAAAACTTCCGGGTACGACGTGAGGAGGTGGGCGTAGGCATCCGTGGGTTCGCTGATGTGGAGAGCGAGGTTAGAGGGGGCGGGTTGAAGAGGTGTCGACAAGTACGAGTCTGCGTTGACCAATCGTCGGTGGGCGACATCGACCAGAAGGTGGAAATGAGAGAGGAAATCCGCACCGAGGATTGGCATTGTGACGTCAGCAACGACAAACTTCCAATTGAATTTACCGTTTCCGAACGATAATGTGAGGCTCTCATAACCGTAGGTGGGTATCGCAGATCCGCTGGCAGCTACCAAGCGGACGTCGGCAGATGTAGACAGACTATGTTGTGCCTTGAAGAGTTTCCTTGGCAAAAGAGAACGACAAGCACCCGTGTCTACCAAAAATCGAACGCCCGTTCCTGCATCCTGTAAAAAAGAAAAGATTAGAAACATGGGAGGCCACCGCCACAAGTGATGGCCTACTTACACGTTTTTTGGCCACTGACAATCTTTGGCACATTTCTTCGCGGTTGCCCCGAATCTGAAGTGGTAGTAGTAAAACTGCGGTGGATGGGAGGTAGTAAGTGGCTGTAGAAGTCGTTCGTTGGGGCGCGAGCGATTGGTGGGTGGTGGGCGGCTTTGTCGCCGCTTCGGCACGTCACGGGGTAGGCGTGTATGTCCTACGGCATTCATGTCAGCTTCGGTTGACGTTGAATAGGCATACTCGTCGTCAGGGGTGGAGGCGTTGATGGAGGTCTTGAAGTTTCTGTCCATAAGGGCGTCGGCTTTGGTCATCAAGTCCTTTATGGGTAAACTATCGACATCGGGTATGGCAGCGCGTACAGGTTCAGGTAAACGGCGTATCCAAAGGGCACGGAGTAGGTTCACCTCACGAGGAGAGCCGTCTGCGGCAGGTTGAAGGCGAGCGATACTGGTCATTTCCCTGAGGGCAAGCAAAGCCCTTTGGTCCCCCAACGGTTGTTGCGAGAGCTGAAAAAGCTTTGCTATACGGGCGGCTGGCGACGGCGAGTACTGCTGCAGAAGGTATGATTTGAGGTCTTCATACGCTATTGGGGTGTCTCCTTGTTCACAAAGCCAGTCGGATATTTCTGGGAAGGTGTCCTCGGGTATCGCCGCGAGAACATAATCCGCTTTGGTGGTTGAGCGAGTCACGCCCCTGATACGAAACTGGACTTCTGCGCGCTGAAACCAAGCAAACGCCTCTCCGCTGGCAAACGATGAAAGTTTGAATGGAGCGGCCGTAGCGCCAACTGCCTTAGAGTCCGTCATAGTACCAACGATGGAGGGGCGAGGGGGTGGGGGTGGAAGGCGGTGGAAGCGAGTCGACTTCCGGGTCACCAATGTGACGTGCCGAGAGAGGAGTTGTGAAATCAAAGGCAGATTGGAAACGACTGAGTTATATTGTTGTGGAACACTCTCCTTATATACAAAACCTCAAGGCAACAGGACATGACAAGTTCACAAGACAGACAATATCACACAGGAAAAACCAGACTTGAATTTTCATGTTCGTTTTAGTGCGAGGGAAGAGCGAAGATACAACCATAATATATACAAAAGGAATTATGTACAATTGTGTGAAACACAGTTGGTACAGGATGGTGGAGAAGGATTGGACCGTATTGGTAATACATGTAGGAACTTAACTGACCAAGAGTATGCTGATGACGCTGTCTTTATCAGAAGAACACCATATGATTGGCAATTCTTGCTTACCAGAATGCATGAATATGCAATGAATGATTAAATATTATTGGAAAGAGAAAGGATTGATGAGTTAGAATCATTTAAATATAAAGGTATTATTATCTCTAATACAGGGTCTTTAGGATTAGAGTTTAATGAAAGAATGTGAAAACAAAACAAATCATACAAAGGTTAGATTAAATAAAATTCGGAGATTAAATCACCTGAAATTACATATAAAAATCAGTATATATATATATATATATATATATATATATATATATATATATATATATATATATATATATATATATATATATATATATATATATATATATATATATCAGTTTATTGAGATCTGTTACAGTATGGACATGAGTCAGTTTTAGTTGATTTGAGAACAAAGCCCCCAGAAAATCATTTGGAATTGAATGGCAGGGCAGGATTAGAAACGAAACTATAAGAGAGATTACTCGAGTGCCATATGTGGATGAGATCATGGTGAGGAGTAGATTGAGAGGCATTAAGCATGCCCTTCGCACTATCCTAGGGATATTAGTTCCTCAAAATTTTAACTGGGCTCCACAAGGCATCAGAAGAGCTGGAAGATCCAGGCCTACAAGGCTGAGGACTGTGAAGGTGAAGTAGGCGATGAGGAATGGAGAAATGTTGAATTAAAAGCTCAAGTTAGAGACGACTTGCGAAATCTAATCAAGGGCCTTTGTGGCGTAGGGGGAAATGATATATATATATATATATATATATATATATATATATATATATATATATATATATATATATATATATTCAGGGAATTTGACTTCTTATTTAATTTGTTTAAAAATAGGTAGAAATGACAATATGAAATATTTAGTCTCCATATTGTTGTTATAATATTTGCATTGATATTTTATTATGTTTCCTTTAGGCTATAAATCTGACAGGTCCAAATTAGTCATATTATTCACCTGCTCCTTTCGTTTGGAGATTGATTGATTGATTGATCGATGTAAAGTGTTCTGGCATTCTGGAGATCTTGGCAATGTAATGGACAAAATAACATTGGCTTTGCGTTTGTCTTCATCAGAAATACCAAACACCTATTTGTAACTCCAACTTCTTAGTCAAGTATACAAACAAGTTACAAGAAGCATCATGTAAAACAGAAACAATATTGGCTTCCTGCTTATATCATAGGCCAATATATTTATCAGAAATACCAAACAAGTATTTGCATATTAAATTTTTCATTCAGGCATAGAAAATGCATTTTGTGGAATAGAGTAAAATGTTTTGTTGTTCTCGAACTTCCTAATCTATGATGGTATTCCCAAAGTTAAAAGAAATCTAAAAAAATGGAAGAAACGCTTCATGTCACCTGAATATTTAAAAGATGATTGGCATATGATCATTAAACTTAAAGTTAAATATTCTCCGACACATTTTGGGCTGAGAATATTTCTATTCAATTTCTGATTCAAATCCTTTGGTAATCAATCTTTAGTACTTTCATTCATGAAAGAAAAAGATTATGTGATTTAAAGGCCTAAAACATTTAGTTTTAAAAGTCTCTTTTCTGGAATTTCACTATTATTATTGATCTCAGCTTTGGATTAATCGGCTGTTCTATTCATAACAAAAGTTTTCCTTCTAAATTTTCATAGGTTGTTGAATTACCTCTCGTTATCAAAGGTTGATTAGAAAGTTTTCATCATTATCAATCGCATCATGAAAAAGTAATATATATATATATATATATATATATATATATATATATATATATATATATATATATATATATATATATATATATGTATATATGTATATGTGAATATATATATATATATATATATATATATATATATATATATATATATATATATATATATATATATATATATATATATATTCACATATATATATATATATATATATATATATATATATATATATATATATATATATATAAATATATATATATATATATATATATATATATATATATATATATATATATATATATATATATATATATATATATATATATATATATATATATATATATATATATATATATATATATATGTATACGATGTTGTCTAAAGGAAAATATGGTAAAGGATTATAAAAATGACAAACTAAGGGGTTGCGGAGCAAAATTATGATGAAAGTGATAATTAGGAAAAAAAATAATCTTTTAGAAAATAAAGTAAAAGATATGAGCTTTTTTCAGCCTGAAGAAAATTATTGGTCTAGGATCTATTATGATTGGGTATAAGTTTTTTCTATTGGGGAAAAGCCTTAATAAACAATACACATAAACCTGAGTCCATTTCATGGGGAGAGAGAGAGAGAGAGAGAGAGAGAGAGAGAGAGAGAGAGAGAGAGAGAGAGAGAGAGAGAGAGAAAGAGAATAATAAAATAGAAATTTCTTTTGCAGTTTAGTTTTCATTATTATTATTACGCTAAAGGAGAGGAATTTCGTAATGAAGATACTTGCAAGCATCCTGACTTGTAAAGCAAGCATCCACTGAACGTAGAGACAGGATTGAATAAATCAGTAGTTTAGATATGACGAAAAAGTATTGACAAAGTAAAGTTGCGTTGGAAATTAAAAAAAAAAAATATCTGCTATGAAGGAAACGAGGATCAAAATGAGAATAGAATAATTAGAAAATAATAAATGTTAACTATTATAAAATACATTTTTATCTACTTTGGTATGTTTCTTTTTCTTGTATGTGGAACCAAAAGAATATATAAGGCTCACGAATATAATAAATGTACATGAGAGAGAGAGAGAGAGAGAGAGAGAGAGAGAGAGAGAGAGAGAGAGAGAGAGAGAGAGAGAGAGCTTTTAAATAGAAATGAAAAATATAGGAAATTGTGAGAGAAAAGCAGAATGGTGGAAAAGAAGCAAAAATTGTACTTTTCAGAGAATAATATAGCATTTACCACATTAAAAAGACACTTAAACGGAGAGCTGTTTGCTAAGTTGTTTGCATTAGATCTTCAGCGTCCCTTGAAAGTTGTTTATCAAATTCTCTATGTAGCATAAAATCCCATTATAAGTAACAGCGAGAAACCATAATTCTTCTTCAGTGAATACTCAGGACTTTCCTCAGTTGGTACCCAGATTTTTCTTCAGTTGATAATCAGGTTTTTTTGCAGTTAATTCTTAGGCATATCTGCAGTTGATATTCAGGATTTTCTGCTGCTGATACTCAGGTTTTTCTGCAGGAGATACTCAGGATTTTCTACAGTTGATACCCAGATTTTTCTTTTGTTGATACTCAGGATTTTCTGCAGTTTACACTTAAGATTTTCTACTATTGATATTCGGGTTTTTCTGTACTTCATAGTCAGGTTTTAATGTAGTTGATACTCAAAATTT
>NC_090736.1:32055731-32070731 GCF_036898095.1 Palaemon carinicauda
TTTTTATATTCAGAGCCGTGATTCCTCCTTTGGAGAGACCAAAGTTTTTCAGAAAGTGGATGTATTGTTGATGACTTGGCCTGTATTACGATTTTGTTTGGACTGTTTTATTGGATTGCTGAACTGTTGATGACCTAGGCCTGTGAATTACGATTTCGTATGATGATGATGATGATGATGATATCGACGACGATGACACCCATGACCCCGAGGAGTTAAGGCCGTTATGGAAATTTAAGACAGTGTTCGGGTTTCATATAGTGTTGTGCCATAAAAGACAGTTGGCTTGTGTGTATAGACAGTGTTGGTGTCTATAAAATATATATGAAAAACAGATATTTATTTGGGTGTTGGTGTGATTGATTTAAGTTTTGTTAGGGGTTTTGTTGATTATTTGAATGATGGTTATTGTATATTTGGTGTGAAGTTTAATTTGAAGTTTGTTAGGTATTTTGAGTGATTTATTTGAATGGTATACGGTTATTATATATTTAAGTGTTTGATAATTTGATTGTGGATTATTTATGTTGAGCGTTTTAGTTTTTAGAAATATAGTATTAAGGGGTATGTTTTGTTTTGTTAGTCCTTTTGTCTAAGAGTCCAGTTTATGATAACGTTAGGGGAAAGTATGTGTTGAGGAGACATTTGTCAGTTAGTGTGATCAAGGGTGTGGGGGTTGTTTTGCAACATCCCGCCACATTATTTTGGCGCCCGAACAGGGACTGCTGAGGCGCGACTGATAGCTGGACGCTTTGACAAAGGACTGATAGGATTAGGAATTAGATTTAAGGCTGAAGAACAGGTTGATGAAAAATGGAAGAACAATTAAGGGTTTTGAAGGAGGAATTGCGGCTGAGTAAGGAGCGTGAGGAGAGGTTGCTTGTAGAGAATGAGAGGTTGCACTGGGAGAATGAGGCGATGCAGAAGGAGCTTAGGGAGTTAAAGGGAACTGTAGAGAGAGTGGAAGAATGTGTTGAGATGAGGATGAAAGAGAATGAGGAACGAATGGAGAACCGATTGGAAGCTATGATGGGGCAAGTCATGGGGATGATGAAAACTATAATGAGTAAAGGTGCAGTCGGAGGAGTGTCCTCAGCTTCGGGTAATGGGTTGATAGTGGATGAGAAGGCTAAGGTTAGTGATAATGGGAAAGGAAGTGATAGTGATAGTAATAGTGATAGTGATATTGAAGATAAGGGAATTAGGAATAGTAAGGATGAACAAAAATGTAATAGGAAGAATAAGAAAGGTAAAAGTGATGTAAAGAAAGAGAATAAAAAGGGTCAGGATGATAGCAAGGATGATCGTGAATGGGTGAAAGTGGCGAGTAAGAAAAGGGCTAGGAAGAGTATGATCAAGGATAGGAGTATGACTGTGGAATTAGATTCTTTATACTCTAGCGAGAAAGTAGGAAACAAGAAGGAAGGTAGCAGTGATGATAGCAGTGAGAATGAACGTGATGTGTGTAAGTCCGTGTTTATGAGAGAGGTACCTCGGTGTGAAAGGTTCAATGAGCATAGTAGTAGGGATGTATATGAATTTTTCAAGAAGTATGAGAGGTATTGTCAGGATAAGTATGGTGATAGTAAAAGAGTTTGGGCTAGGGAGTTAGGAGAATATTTGACTGGGTATTTGTTGACGATGTATGGAGTGATAATGAGTGTAGGGGACGTTGATTATGAAAGTGTGAAAAAGAGAATAATTGAGCAGGTAAAACGTATGAAAGGGAGTGTTAAGTATAAGCGTAAGAATGATTTTGATGAAGTACGGATGAATGCAGGAGAAGCGATATCGATGTATGTATGTAGGTTGGAAACTTTAGCTAGGAAGAAGTATGGGGATGAAGGTATAAATGAAAATAAGGAGTTAATGAAGAAGTTTTTGGCTAATGTACCCGAGAATGTTGCTGAGTTTGTTAATTTGAAACGGAAGGAGAAAATGAGGTGGACAAAAGAAAGATTGACAGGGGATGATATTTTAGAGATAGCTGAGGATTACGAGTTGGATAGATGTATGAAAGAAAGTAAATCTGTGAGTGTAAGAACTGGAATGGAGGAAAGTGTGCCAGAATTTGGTAGTTATAAGGATGCAATTTTGAGAGGACCAATGAGGGTAGCTGATAATGTAGTTGATAGGAGTGTTAGGGCGAGTAATGTGGGAATACCTGTGAGGACAAATGAAGGATTTAGGCAGGGTAATTGGCGCAATAGGGATAGGAGTGTGAGTGCACATCGAGGTATGTCAGATAGCCGTGTCCGTGATGAAAAGTGTTATAGGTGTGGGGAAAGTAGGTCATAAGAAGAATGAATGTAGATGGGCATTAGGAGCATGTTTCGGGTGTGGAGAGACAGGGCATCGTATTAGCGATTGTAAGAAAGAGAAAGTGATTAAGTGTTATCGGTGTGGTATGACTGGGCACGTAGCAAGTGGATGTAGGAGTAATCGTATGAATGTAATTTGTGGTAATTGTGGTAAGGATGGTCATTATGCTAGAATGTGCAAGGAGCCGCAGGGTAAGTGTACTGAATGTGGTGTAGATGGGCATGTAGCTAGGGTATGTAGGAAGAAGGGAGTAAATCAGCCAGGATGTTCGGGAAACTACAGTGTAAGAGGGTTCAGCTGGGTGAGTCCTCCTGTGTGTGTGGAAAGAATAGGATCAATGTTTGTGAGAATTGGTTGGAAATGAGCAAGTATGAATCTAGTATGCATGAGAAGTTAGGGCTGGAAAATTAACAATTAGTGTTAGTTGAATATAGGAAAAAGAGGCGTTTGAAAGTTTTAAGTAAGGATGAAAAAAGGGAAAATTTTATAAGTAAAAGTGAGAATAGAAAAAAGTATGACAAGGATGTAAATGTACAAGTGTGTATGGAAGATAAATGTGTTAATACAGATGAATCATGGTTAAGTATGAATGATACTTATAGTGTGTGTGGCTTTTCCTTAGATGATGTAAAAGAAAGTATGACGAATGCGAGAATGAGAGATAAGAGAATGATAAGTAGCATGAATGAATCTTTTGCTAAAGTTGAGAATGTTTTTGATGAAATGGATGAACTGTTTACAGAAATGAGTGTAATTGTAGGGCCAGACGAGAACGAGGTAGGTGGGATTGTACATGAAATATTAGATGATAGGGGTTTAGGTAGAAAGAGTGTTAATATAGCGAATGATTGTGATAAGGAAGAAGTGAATGAGAGAGTATACTGGGGCCCAGTTACTCGGAGTAGAGGTCCCGTTCCCGACTGCGACTGGGTAAAGAAAAAAATATTGTAAGTTTTGTGTGAGACGGATTTGGCAAAGTAAGGGGGGAGGAATGTGGAGGATTTATTTTTGGTTTATTTTTATTTTTTGTTTTTTGCCAAATCCTGAGAGAGAGAGAGAGAGAGAGAGAGAGAGAGAGAGAGAGAGAGAGAGAGAGAGAGAGAGAGAGAGAGAAGAGAGAGAGAGAGAGAGAGAGAGAGAGAGAGAGAGAGAGAGAGAGAGAGAGAGAGAGAGAGAGAGAGATTGATTGTGTTAGCGAGCGAAAGTAGTTAGTGAATGAATGTTTGTGGTGAGAAAGACTGTTGGTACAAATGAGATTGTTTGTTTATGTTTTTAGTTAGGTTACGACAGTGGTGAATGTCTTAAGTGAATGCTCATTTTGATTTTGACTGCAGCTAGAGGCTGTTGTGAATGCTGGATTATTTTTTTTTTGACCAGCGTGGAAGTGAATTTTATATTCTGAGCCGTGATTCCTCCTTTGGAGAGACCAAAGTTTTTCAGAAAGTGGATGTATTGTTGATGACTTGGCCTGCATTACGATTTTGTTTGGACTGTTTTATTGGATTGCTGAACTGTTGATGACCTAGGCCTGTGAATTACGATTTCGTATGATGATGATGATGATGATGATATCGACGACGATGACACCCATGACCCCGAGGAGTTAAGGCCGTTATGGAAATTTAAGACAGTGTTCGAGTTTCATATAGTGGTGTTGTGCCATAAAAGACAGTTGGCTTGTGTGTATAGACAGTGTTGGTGTCTATAAAATATATATGAACACAGATATTTATTTGGGTGTTGGTGTGCGGTTGATTTAAGTTTTGTTAGGGGTTTTGTTGATTATTTGAATGATGGTTATTGTATATTTGCTGTGAAGTTTAATTTGAAGTTTGTTAGGTATTTTGGGTGATTTATTTGAATGGTATACGGTTATTATATATTTAAGTGTTGATAATTTGATTGTGGATTATTTATGTTGAGCATTTTAGTTTTAGGAAATATAGTATTAAGGGTATGTTTTGTTTTGTTAGTCCTTTTGTCTAAGAGTCCGGTTTATGATAACGTAAGGTGAAATTATGTGTTGAGGAGACATTTGTCAGTTAGTGTGATCAAGGGTGTGGGGATTGTTTTGCAACATCCCGCCACAATATATATATATATATATATATATATATATATATATATATATATATGTGTGTGTGTATATATATATATATATATATATATATATATATATATATATATATATATATATATATATATATATATATATATATATATATATATATATATATATATATATATATATATATATATATATATATATATAAACTTGTTTTGCTTGTCTCTTTTTACTGAACAATCGGAACACTTCTTTATCCCAAACTACGTACTTTTTCCCATGGTTCTCCTTGTAATATGTATAAACTACCGATCAGATGAAAATGACCAGTAGTTTATATAATTTTGTTTTATCGATATTGAGTATCAGATGAATATAAATGTTGCAAACAACTTTCTCTTCCAAAAAGCAGAATTTTGTATAATCCTAGCACACTATTGCCTATCAAGAAATTTTCTTCCCACCCCTCTTCTGGAATGTAAATCTTGTACTGGTGTAGCAACTCTAACTCCTGAAGATTTGCAGGAATCGGAGGAGGAGCACTTACGGCTTTCCTTTTGCGCTTAATCATTTTTCTCATAGCTGTAACATCAGGCAATGATCCAAGAGTAATTTTTGTTACTACCGCTAGAGAGTTATGGGGTTAATTGACTAGCCAGACAGTACTACATTGGATCCTTCTCTCTGGTTACAGTACTCTTATTTTGCCTACACATACAACGAATAGTCTGGCCTTTTTTTTTTTACATATTCTCCCTGTCTTCATCCCCCGAACAAAATTGCGATTACCTTACAATTCTTCATCACCCAAGGGGTTAACTACTGCACTGTAATTGTTCAGGGGCTACTTTCCTCCTGGTAAGGGTAGAAATGACTCTTCAGCTTTGGTAAACAACTCTTTCTAGGAGAAGGACACTCCAAAATCAAACCATTGTTCTATAGTCTTGGATGGTGCCATAACCTCTGTACCATGTTCTTCCACTGTGTTGGGTTAGAGTTCTCTTGCTTGAGGGTACACTCGGGCACACTATTCTATATATAGAGAAGAAAAATCCACGAGTATCAAGTGAAAGCTTTCACTTAAATTGAGGCATTTAGCTTATATAGAAAAGCTATAAAAGAAAGAAGGAAAGACACATACTTGTATTTCCTGTCCAGTCAATTGCTGAAACTCTCCAAGATATTAAAACTAAGGTTAGTTCTATTCAAGTATACCTTATGTAATTTCCTAGAGGGAAATTTAAGGTGTAGTTCACACCTTGAGATATAGTTTTAATATAAGGATAGAAATAATACAGAAAGAATTTATTTTCTATGTATTGTACAGTCTCAACGAAAGGCTGTAAAAGATAACATTAAGTATGATGAAGAACTTTAGTGTTATCACAAACTCTGTTAAGCAGTTTCTACTAATGCAGTGTGTACTACACTAAAAATATTGCAACTACTCTACATCGCATGCTGCTGTGGGGGCCAGCATCTACCCCTCTATAGTTCAAAGATATACTATCTTTAACTATTAGGCAGCAGCCCACTGATTCGCCACTGTATGCCGGCCGGCAATCATTGCCAGCCGACAGCTGAAAACACTAATACCTGGCTGCCGGCCGCTAATCATAGTGGCCAACAGATTCGGGTTGTGTTTCCGCTGCCGACAGTCAAAGGTAATAATACCCATGCCCGCCGTCAGTAGCCAAGAACCAGAGAGCCTCCACCTGCCCGTCTGTCGGCTGTTAAGCCGGCAGCCGGATTAGGGGTACAACACAATAGTCAGAGAAATAGTATGGATGTAAGGTTATAAAGAAGCATTGCCATACGACTTTCCATCCAAAAAGAGTGAACTTGTGGAAGGGGAGAATGTAGCATTCAGGCTTCCAAAGAATCCATAGCCTGCTGGGCTCTACCGGCAGACATGGAGGGGAGACCAAGGGAGGTCTGGGGTTTACTCTGCAAAAAACAAAGGTTCTCTGCCGGCCGACACGTAATTGCCAGCCGGCAGAGAGCTGAGCCGGTCATTCATCCTAACCTACACTAGGTACGGAAGTAGGACTGCGGCCAAAAGAAAATAAAAGAAAGAGAGGTGGGGAAGGGATATTATTATTATTATTATTATTATTATTATTACTATCCAAGCTACAACCCTAATTGGAAAAGCAAGATGCTATAAGCCCAGGGGCTCCAACAGGGAAAAATAGCCCAGTGAGGAAAGGAAATAAGGAAATAAATAACTGAAGAGAACAAATTAACAATAAATTATTCTAAAAAAAGTAATGTCAAAAGAGATATATCATATATAAACTATTAACAACGTCAACAACAAATATATCATATATAAACTATAAAAAGACTCATGTCCGCCTGGTCAACAAAAAAGCATTTGCTCCAACTTTGAACTTTTGAAGTTCTACTGATTCAACAACCCGATTAGGAAGATCATTCCACAACTTGGTAACAGCTGGAATAAAACTTCTAGAGTACTGCGTAGTATTGAGTCTTATGATGGAGAATGCCTGGCTATTAGAATTAACTGCCTGCCTAGTATTACGAACAGGATAGAATTGTCCAGGGAGATCTGAATGTAAAGGATGGTCAGAGTTATGAAAAATCTTATGCAACATGCATAATGAACTAATTGATCGACGGTGCCAGAGATTAATATCTAGATCAGGAATAAGAAATTTAATAGACCGTAAGTTTCTGTCCAACAAATTAAGATGAGAATCAGCAGCTGAAGACCAGACAGGAGAACAATACTCAAAACAAGGTAGAATAAAAGAATTAAAACATTTCTTCAGAATAGATTGATCACCGAATATCTTAAAAGACTTTCTCAATAAGCCAATTTTTTGTGCAATTGAAGAAGACACAGACCTTATATGTTTCTCAAAAGTAAATTTGCTGTCAAGAATCACGCCTAAAATTTTGAAAGAGTCATACAAATTTAAAGAAACATTATCAATACTGAGATCCGGATGTTGAGGAGCCACCGTCCTTGACCTACTTACAATCATACTTTGAGTTTTGTTAGGATTCAACTTCATACCCCATAATTTGCACCATGCACTAATTTTAGCTAAATCTCTATTAAGGGATTCACCAACCCCAGATCTACATTCAGGGGATGGAATTGATGCAAAGAGAGTAGCATCATCTGCATATGCAACAAGCTTATTTTCTAGGCCAAACCACATGTCATGTGTATATAGTATGAAAAGTAATGGGCCAAGAACACTACCCTGTGGAACACCGGATATCACATTCCTATACTCACTATGGTGCCCATCAACAACAACTCTTTGAGATCTACTACTTAAAAAATCAATAATAATGCTAAGAAACGACCCACCCACTCCCAACTGTTTCAGTTTGAAAACAAGGGCCTCATGATTAACACGGTCAAAGGCAGCACTAAAAGGGTCCTATAGACTTCGTTCTAGCAGGAGACACACTCAGCAGTTAGGGAAGCTCATCCTTACCTAGAGTTGTCTCTTAGGGAGGAAGACTGGCAATACTTGGAATACTTCTCACAACCAGAACAAAGTTAGGTGAAGTTATTTCACCGGGCAACAGAGAAAAATAATTTTTCAGCCAGAGAAAAACAACACAGGACAGTCTGCTAGGCCACTAGAGGAAGGAATTATATCTTACAGAATCTTTCCAACGTGGACTAGGGAAGCAAAGCTTCCTGTGTCCGCCCCTAACCTAGCAAAGGAAACTCATTCTCTATGCTAGGAAGAAGCAGACCACAGAATAGAAACTCTGATGTTCTGCCCTAACTCAAAAAACCAGTCACTCTGGTTATCAGGCCAGGACAGCCATATCCTAGAATAGTTTTACCTGAATTATTATACAGATAAACCACTAGGATTAAGCCAAAGGCTTACAGAGTGAGAGAGGAATTGAACTTAGCCTCCGGAGGAGAAAAAAACAATTGGGGATGTGCAAAAATATACTACTGTACCTAGATTACTTGACTAGGTAAGGGGAGAATCGATTACCTAATTCACCGAAACTCTCTCGTATACAATCTTGGAAAGAACATTAAACAATATCTTACATATACAAAATATTTGCCTAAAGCTTCAATAAAATAACACTCGGAAAAACTTATATCATGCATGAAAGTATTAGGGCCAGACACCTAGGCTACTAAGCCTCACGAAGTGCAAGATCGGTTACCTAAAACACTGAACTAAAAACTAACGGCATTATATAAGCATTCCAAGAGGAGCTAAATAGCTAGATTATGAAAGCAAAACAAACCGGGAACGTCGCTCTATCTAACTAAATGACCCAAAAATAGCGAGCGATAGCATTCACGATGCCTCCAGTAGGCAATAGCTCTTGTTTATGTTGATATCACTTTTGATTTAATACAAAACGACAAGAGCTTACATTTTTATATAGTAAAGATAATACTCAACTTTCCAGAGGCAGAATAGGCCGGAGAAGTCATCAAAATGTTGAATAAAATCCAAAATAACGAGAGAACACAGAGGAAAACACCGAGTGGCAGAGCTACACGAAAAGGAATAAAGAGGGCACTACCGCCTTCATCAGATACACACTGGAAACGGAATAGGAGAGATGCCTTATGAGCGGCTCTCTTTTCATTCTCGTTTCCGAATCTTATCACTGTAACCCCTTGAAGCGTTAATACTGTTCTGAGTGAAGATAGCTATGTGACGTGTCAAGAATACGTCCTCTGATATTATGCGATATGACTTTGAGAATTTTAGGGATATTCGCTCCAGGAGTTAGAATTCTGGATAGCTTAAGGTAAAATTCACTGGGAATATCACTGTACTCAAATATACTGTAGAAAGCTACCTATTAGGAACTTCCATCAGGACAACATAGCATGAGCCCAATATATATATATATATATATATATATATATATATATATATATATATATATATATATATATATATATATATATATATATATATATATATATATATATATGTATATATATATATATATATATATATATATATATATATATATATATATATATATATATATATATATATATATATATATATATTAACATACACTCATGCTGAGTTTGATAATGTGCTGAGTGGATGAAAGTACCGACTCCAGTCAAGTCTTTTTCATTTTCCTTTCGTGTCTATAATACACAATGCATATATATATTTATATATATATATATATATATATATATATATATATATATATATATATATATATATATATATATATCTATGTATATATATATATATATATATATTTACATATATATATATATATATATATATATATATATATATATATATATATATATATATATATATATATATATATATATATATATATATATATATATATATATATATATATATATATATATTCATATATATATATATATATATATATACATATATATATATATATATATATATATATATATATATATATATATATATATATATATATATATACAATGATATTTAGATGAGTGACATGAATGTTGAAAAATTATCTATTTTGGTTACGCTTGCCTATGTGTGCACATGCGTATCTATTCTAGTAAGCTGACTATTAATTAATCTAAATCATATGCCTGTGATTGTGTATGTGACCCGGTTTAATTAAATTAATTTATTATAACTTTGTGTGTTATATTATGGCCTACTGGAAATGACAATTTGATATTTGGGAAATACGTAAGTACAATAAAGTGGAATTCAAGCATGCGTTCTGATGATAAAAAAGTTATAGAACATTGTTCTAACTCCCTAAAGGGAAAAGGATTGTTGTCTACATTGAAAGCTGAATGCTTGATATGTGGTATAGGCATATGGTATCTGACTTGTCAAGGCAGGCTTGAACAATAGAATTGTGTTGGCTGCTAAACCTTGCTCATGAAGGTGAATGAAGAATGATGAATAGGAATTGTCGGGATTTCTTTCGGTTTTTTCGCCTTGACAAAGGATAGCTATTTCTTCCCTGAGGCCTCATAATGTCTTCTGGTTTCCTCCAAAAGTCTAAACTAACTTTTTAACATCGTTAAGGAGAGAAAATCATGAGATGTAGGTTCCGTGTTTTCTGCGATGGAGCGAAGACAGTCAACTTCTTTACTCGCTGAGACAGGGATTGATTCGGTAGTGGTACGAATTTTAGTCGTAGTTCCAATGCCAGAGGGAACCACACGCTATTTTGCCACTTGTGGGCCACTATTGCTGCTTCCCCTTTGAAGGATATCACCTTATCGAAGACCTTCAAAAGGAGGTTGTGGTGAGGGAACAGATAGATACTGGAGTATCAGTTCCAGTCCAAGGACATAGCTTCCACTGCCTCCGCTTTCGAATCCTCGTAAGGGGACACGTTAACGAACTATTTTCTTTTTGTCTTTCGTCGCAAAGAGGTCTATCTGCAGCTCTGGGACCTAACTCGAGATGAAGGAGAACGATCCTGCGGCAAGGGACCATTCTGACTCTATAGGTGTAAACCTAGATAGAGCGTCCTCTGTCACATTGCGGAACCCTTGAATGTGAACTGCTGACAGGTGCTATTTCTTCCTTTCCGCCAATTGAAATATGGCCAACATCACTTGGTTGATTTCAGGTGACCTCGACCCTTGTCGATTCAGGCATCTCACTACCACCTTGCCATCTAGAACCAGTCTTATGTAGGTCAAGTGGCGAGGAGAAACTTTCTTCAGTGTCAAAAGTACTGCCATGGCTTCTAGAAAGTTGATGTGAAATGACTTGAAAAGTTTGGACCAAGCTCTTTGGACTCATCAAATGAGAGTGGCCTCCCCAGCCTTCCTTTGAAGCATCTGTGTGGATAGTTACTGACGGGGATGGAGGTAAAAGAAGTTTTGATTTCTTCAATTGCTTGGCATTGGACAGCGGCTTGAGAAGCGTTTGCAGTCGAGTCGGTAGTGGTCTTATAAGATCTATTCCCGCGTTTGATGCATATTTTCTCCAGACTCCTGTTGAATCCTTAAGCTGTGCTCTTAGCACTGGATCTGTTATCGAAGCAAACTGTAGAGAGCCCAGCACTCTCTCCTGTTCGGGTCTTGTTATTTGTTTGGATTGCCTCCTGCATTATTGATGTCCACAGAAGTTCTTACTGCGGACATTACAGAATACACTCCCGCACTTCGGATGGTCCTCCTATAAAGAGAAGAAAAATCCATGAGTATCAAGTGAAGGATTTCACTTATATTGAGACATTTAGCTTATATAGAAAGCTATATAAGAAAGAAGGAAAGACGCATACTTGTATTTCCTGTCCAGTTAATTGCTGAAACCTCCTGAGATATTAAAACTAAGGTTAATTTTATTCTAGAATACCTTATGTAATTTCCTAAACAGCAATTACAGATGTAGTTCACACCTTGAGATAAAGTTTTAATATACGAGATAGAAAGAATACAGAAAGAACTTACTTTCTATATATTGTATGGTATAAACAAAAGGCTCTACAAGATAACATTAAGTATGATGAAGAAATTCAGTGTTATCACAAGCTCTGTACAGCAGTTTCAGCTAATGCAGTGTGTACTACACTACGAATACAGCAACTGCTGTACATTGCATGCTGTTGTGCCGGCTAGCACGCGCCGGTACGTGCCGGTGTGCGCCTGCACGTGCCGGACGGCATCTACCCGTGTATAGTTCAAAGATATACTATCTTTAACTAATAGGCGGCAGCCCACTGATTCGCGACTGTGTGGCGGCCGGCAATCATTGCCAGCCGACAGCTGAAAACACTAATACCCGGCTGCCGGCCGCTAATCGTAGTGGTCAGCAGATTTGGGCTTTGTTTCCACTGCCGGCAGGCATAGGTAATAAAACCCATGCCCGCCGACAGTAGCCAAGAACAAGAGAACTTCCACCTTCCCGGCTGTCGGCTGTTAAGCCGGCAGCCGGGTTAGGGGTGCAACACAAAAGTCAGAGAAACAGTATGGATGTAAGGTTATAAGGCTGCATTGCCATACCACCTTCCATCCAGAGAGAGTGAACTTATGGAAGGGGAGACGGTAGCATTCAGGCTTCCAAAGAATCCAGAGCCTGTCGGGCTCTACCGGCAGACACGGAGGGGAGACCAAGGGAGATCTGGGGTTCACTCTGCAAAAAACAAAGGGTTTCTGCCGGCTGACACGTAGGAGCTGAGCCTGTCCTCCATCCTAACCTATGCTAGGTACGGAAGTAAGACTGCGGCCAGAAGAAAATAAAAGAAAGAGAGGTGGGGAAGGGAAAGGGTCCTATAGACTTCGTTCTAGCAGGAGACACACTCGGCCGTTTGGGAAGCTCATCCTAACCAAGAGTTGTCTATTGGGGAAGAAGACTGGCAACACTTTCTTACCTCCTCCCACCAGAACAAAGTTAGTTGAAGTTATTTCGCCGGGCAACAGAGAAAACTCATTCTGCAGCCCGAGAAAAACAACATAGGAAAGTCTGCTTGGCCACTATAGGAAGGAATCATCTCTTACATAATCCTTCCAACAGGGACTAGGGAAGCAAAGCTTCATGTGTCCGCCCCTAGCCAAGCAAAGGAGACTCATTTTCTAGGCTGGGAAGAAGCAGACCACAGACTAGAAACTCTGATGTTCTGCCCTAACTAAAAAAAACAGTCACTCTGGTTATCAGGTCATGACAGACATATCCTAGAATAGTTTTACCTGAATTATTATACAGAGAAACCACTAGGATTAAGCCAAAGGCTTACAGAGGGAGAGAGGGATTGAACTTAGCCTCCGGAGGAGAAAAGAACAATCGGGGATGTGCGAAAATATACTACTGTACCTAGAATACTATACTAAGTAAGATGAGAATCGATTACCTAAATCACCGAGACTCTCTCGTATACAATCTTGGAAAAAACATTCAACAATATCTTACATGTATAAAATATTTGCCTATTGCTTCAATAATATAGCATTCGGAAAAACTCATTTCATGAATGAAAGTAATAGTGCCAGACGTCTAGGCTACTAAGCCTCACGAAGGGCAAGATCAGTACCTTAACCCGTGTCGAAATCACCGAGCTAAAAACTAACGGTATAATATAAGCATTCCTAGCGGAACTAAATAGCTAAATTATTAAAGTGTAACAAACCGGGAACGTCGCTCCTGCTAACTAAATGACCCATAAGTACGAGCGATAGCATCCAGGATGCCTTCAGTAGGCAACAGCTCTTGTTAACGTTATAATCACTTTTGATTAATTCAAAACGACAAGAGCTTACATTCATACATAGTAAAGATAATACTCAACTTCCTAGAGGCAGAAGAGGCCGGAGAAGTCCATCAAAAAGTTGAATTAAATCCAAAATAACGTGAGAACCCAAGGGAAAACACCGAGTAGTAGAGCTACACGTAAAGGAATAAAGAGGGCGCTACCGCCTTCATCAGATACACACTGGAAACGGAATAGGAGAGATGCCTTATGAGCGGCTCTCTTTTCATTCTCGTTTCAGATTCTTGTCACTATACCCCCTCGAAGCTTTAATACTGTTCGGGGTGAAGATAGCTATGTGACGTGTCAAGAATACGTCCCCTGATATTATGTGATATCCCTGTGAGATTATTTAGGGATATTCACTCCAGGAGTTAGAATTCTGGATACCTTAAGGTAAAATTCTCTGGGAATATCACTGTAGTTAAATATACCCTAGAAAGCTACCTAATAGGAACTTCCATCAGGACGACATGGCCTGAGCCCAAAAATAGCAATTACAAAACAAGACTACCTACCATGCAGCTGGCTGATATTCAGTTATTTGCTGCTGTCTTGGATTAGAGTTCTCTTGTTTAAGGCTACACTCGGGCACACTATTTGATACTATTTCTCTTCCTGTTAATTATTTAAAGTTTCTATAGTTTTTATAGGAAATATTTATTTTATTGTTGTTACTGTTTTTGAACTATTTTATTTTTCCTTGTTCCCTTTCCTCATTGGGCTATTTACCCTGTTGAAACTCCTGGACTTATAGCATCTTGCTTTTGCAACTCGAGTTGTAGCTTAGCAAGTATTGATATTGATAATAATACTTCTTAGAGTTTCCCAATTTCCTCATTAATAACAATAAGACCTTTGAAGTTGTTGGGATATGTAGCGAGACCAAGAACGATTGAAAAGAGTCTATTTCTGATTAACACTATGATTTTCATATCGTAATCGTTTATGTTAAACGAATTATTTGCTAACACAACGTAGTTAAACTTTACCTGGGTAATGTTCATTTGTTGTGATCATGTGGTCAGTAACGTATTTAATTTATTCGATATATAACCATAAATGATATTCATTAATCGCCATGAAACATTAAATAATAATTGTTTATCAATCTATTCCTAGTTTTACAATGGAGATTGTTGAAAGGAATATTAACTCATTATCGTTCACGAAACGTAACGTTTATATCACATCTTTTTTGTCTAATGAGGAATTAGCTATCTTTCAGACAACATAATTCCTATCAAATATCTTATTGCATTACTGAATGGTAGATTTTCCTCTGTAACTATGACGCACAGAGCGCCAATTGTAACGAGAGGGTTGATTAATGAAACAGGTCATTAGCTTAGGAGTGATTAAAGTGCCCTCCCCCTAACAATTATCCTAATGAGGTC
>NC_090736.1:32075731-32080731 GCF_036898095.1 Palaemon carinicauda
ACTACAATGAAGATAAATATAATCAACAGGTAACTTCTATCAAATATAAACTCTGATCGTTTTTGTAATATCCTCTGTTACTTTCTCAGCGCTACTACTCATGATCTTAATTGTCGTTCTTACATGAACATTTTCCTTCAAAATATCTTATGAGAGTATTTATTTGCATTAGTAATTTGCATTAGCAAGGAGGAATTATACGTCTTTAAAATCAAGACGTATACTGTGTCGTAACCTCTTTTATGGTTATGAAAAACTATAACAAAAAAAAATAAAAATATATTCTGATCCTACAGGAAAACATATCATGCACACAGAGGATGTGTACAGGAAGTTTAACATGATAATTTTTTGCGAGGTTTCTGCAAGCGCATGCATGTAAGAATACTCACAAACACACATTCACACACACACACACACACACGCACACACACACACACATATATATATATATATATATATATATATATATATATATATATATATATATATATATATATATATAAATATATATACATATATCTAAGCAAAAGAAAACTTTGATGTTCCAATTTTTCATTATCTGATTTTCAAAAAATCATTTCCGTATTAAACATCAATGAAGAAGTTGGCCCTAATTTACTATACTATTTTGAATAAATCTCTCTCAATTCCCAGTGATCTTCAAATGTTTATCACATTAAGATCAGCTGTAAACGTCCCTGGATTCCACTTAATTTTTCTTTTGTGGAAAAAAAGAGAGAATTTTTCCTTCGTGACTCAAACGAAAAGCAAAAGGTATTTGATGTTTTCTTAGGATCGAAGGCAAAGCCAGATTTTGCAGTTCTCTTCGAAATTCAAATATTGTTGTATTTCTCAAGGGTCAATATTTGCATTAATTTTCATATTCATCTAATTATTTATATCAGTGTTAGTGGTGACATTGTTGAAAATATATATCATTCTTCTTTTTTGAGTTTACTTTCCTTTATATAAAAAAAAAAGAAACCTGCAATAACTTGTGAATATTTACAGGAATTCATTTACAGCAAATTTTATCTCAACCTGTTATCTACTAAAGCCTGCGAATATGTATGATCATTACGACCGATACACAAACGCAATTTATCTTCCGAAATTACACCCTCTATAACACATTCATGACATCTGATTTGTACCATTACTGAAATACTCCTGTTTTATCATTAAACCTGAAGACGATAAATAAATTTGAATTTTGTGAAGTACTTGGGCAATGAAAAAAAAAAAATAATTGAGATAAGTATTTCTTTATTTTACACTTAGCTCGATTTTAACAAGTTTGAAGGTCGCTCATGAACTGCAAAGGTATAAAACGGATCACTGCTTTCCCGCAACCCTATGCTAAGACCAGGACGGACTAGGCAATGGCTGCCAGTGACTTGACACCTACATCTAAAGGTACTACCGATATTGCCTTTTATCAGCAATCTCTTGTTCTTCATTTTTCCTTCAGAATTATAGAATTCATGTTTTTAATAGCTTTACCTCATAAGCAGATACATGCTTTTAACGGATCTTTTCAAGAAGAAATTAAATCTATTTCTTAAAGGATAAGAAGTCCTTGAATTTGACCTACCTCTTCATTCAGTCTCAAAAACGCAGTCTTTGTAATGGCCAGATGTCCTCGGCAATCTCATCTTCAATCCATTGTCTGGAAATGATGGGAGGATTTGAAATGAGTTAATAACGCTCTCGAAGTGAATAAGAAATTCTATTACAGAAATAACGTCATTCAGTCTCTCGACCTCTCTATTGCATATCTCTGTTTTTGTGCGTATATATGCTTGAAATTTTGCAGAATCTTCCTGGGAGAATGTGTATCTTTTGTCTAAAAAGATTGGTTGACAATTTCGAACAATGATAAAAATGACTAAGCGAAACTTTTGAGTAGAGCAGCAAGATTCATACCATTCACAGCGTATTCTTTGGAATTAAATTTATTTTCAGGGATTGCATGTTTCTATTCTACTGTCAGACTTTTGATATCTCTCTTCTCTCTGTTTTCTTGTTTATGACAACAATTTGTTTAAGCACCTAACTTGGCTCTTTTTTTTTTTCACTTATATAAGCTCCTCTTTTCTCGTTTCCTTTTTCCCACTTCTTTTTTTTCTTTTGATTATCTTTGAACTTGGGCTATTAAAAGGCCCCTTTTCCACTTCTTTTCTTCTTCGGATTATCTTTGAGTTTGGGCTATTAAAAGGCCCTTTTTTTACACTTCTTTTTTTCCTCGGATTGTCTTTGAGTTTGGGCTATTAAAAGGCCCTTTTTTCCAATTCCTTTTTTCTTCTGATTGTCTTTGAACCTGGGCTATTAAAAGGCCCTTTTTCACTTCATTTTTTTTTCTGATTTTCTTTGAGGTTGGGCTATTAAAAAGTCCATTTTCCTCTTTTTTTTCGGATTATCTTTGCGTTTGGCCTCTTAAAAAACCCTATTTCCACTTTTTTTCTGATTATCTTTGAACCTGGGCTATTAAGAGGCCCTTGACCAATTCATTTTTTTTCTCATTTTCTTTGAGGTTGGGCTATTAACATGCCCTTTTCAACATGCCCTTTTTCTTCTGATTATCTTTTTTTTTTTTGGGGGGGGGGGTGTCTCTACAAAGGAAGTGAATTATCTGTACATATAAATAAAAGAAAAAAAATAAGAGCCCTTTGTGGTTGTCAGAGACACTTTTCACTTTTGATCTTTATCCATGCGATTCATACCAGCCACAGGTGGTTTCAAATTCGGTGTTATATCGAATGCAGCGAATGTGGATTCCCCTCTCCTAGTTCGAAAGGAAATTATGCCCTAATTAAGTGTTGATTGATAAATTTACACCATAAAGTAGTTACTAATTTTTCACTTTGGAGATGCAGTTTTGAAAGGAGGAAAATAATTGGAAGTTTCAATTTGGAAAGAGGGACATTCAATTTCCTTTCTTATTCTGCGTATATTACAGATGATAGAGATTTATACGTCATTTAGGATAATTTCATAACCCTTCAGATTCTTAAAATAAATCATATTATAGTATTCCTAATTAGCTCAAGTATCTTATAAACTTAATCAATCAATAGACAAAGCCGGTTTTGGTTAATTAATGGCATCGCCAACACGTTCGACCTAATCACTTTCATTCTTTCGCTTTTCATTTCCTGCGACATCAAAGGCTTCGGTCCAGTTTCAGATGGATCCAAAATTTACGACGAAAACTATTGCCATTCAAATCTGGCCAATCGCCGTCACTGCTTCTATGGCTTCATAAATTTTGGCGTAATGTCTAGCGGTGCCAGGCCAAACCTTCCTGCGTCAAGCAAATTGCAGTTGCGGTGAGGCACTGACTTTATTGACAAACAGGCTGGCCAGAGTTAGTGCCACCACCTATGTTGTTTTATTGTTTCTCTTCATCACAATTTTCTATATAGTTTGCATTAATCTTTCCCAAAGTGTCTGGTAATTCTATACGACCTGCTTATTTTTCTATTACTTGTTATTGGGCCTTTCTATTACTATTCTTTTGACTTTGTTTTGTCTCAGTCCGCTCGGTAATTCAATGCTATATTACTGTTCTTGCTCTTCTGCCACCTCTAATTTTTCTGTTTCCCCTTCTGTTGTATCCTTTCTATTTATTTTGTTTTCATTCCTAGAATACACTTTTTTTCGATCGATTTTCCCCTATTTATATTTCTGGGGTGACGTACTATTTAATTTCCTATTTCTTCCAATTTACCTGACATGAATAAATTTTCCAACTGCCCTTACGTTCTTGCTATTTGTAATATCATGTCGTTTTTCCTTATTTCAATCTTGACGATTTTCATTCCTTTATAGTATCTTCTTTCATGTGTATACGGGGATTGAGGAGGTAAGATGTAGGTTAGATGTTGCTTGATGACTTCATTTTCTTACTTCTTGTAATTTCTCTTAATATTCTCATAGTTTACGAATCCCATTAATTTCTAGTGTCTTGTTTCCTTATGCTTCTCATGTGTTAATTTTTTTATTCCTTTTTTGGCGACTTTTCTTCTACTACGCAGTTTTTATAATGCCTAGAAGGAAAGCATTATTTGCCCATATATTCACCTTATTAAATCCATTTTCATTATCTGTATACAAGAATGGGACATTCAGTTTCATCTAAGATATCTGAACATTCTTTTGGATTAGTTTCATTCATCTTAGTGCACGTAACCTAAATATCATTCAAGTATAAACGGGCACAAGCAATGCAGTATCTTAATTAGATAGAAAGATAGATGAATAAATAGATTGGTATCAATACACACCTTAAAGATTTGAACCAAATTCTATAATAGCCCCAAAAGAAATATTCTCTAAGGAGTATTTATGGATCTGGATTTGAAGAAAAGGACATTGAAAAATAGAAAATATTTCATCAAATTTAACGCATATTTAAGCAGAAATTACACATACATGTGTTAACGAGGCGTTCTGAAATGTTGTAGGTAACTCAGCACCATCACAATGTAAACTTACACTTTCTATTCCTACCAATCCACTTCTGTTTCTGAGCAATTATGAAATAACGGTGAAAACTATTTTGCGCACACATGGTACAGCAGCCTTGGTAATGGCTTAAATTACCGAGCTTATGTTACTGAACCATGCCATACATACAAGACTCATATGAATTTATTTGTGTTTCTCACGAATTTCCTTTTGTTATATTATGTGGAATCTGTTGTGTAGCATTAATGACAATATCACGAGTCTAAAGCTCGAGGAAAACAAGAACTTTTAACTCCAGCTAGAACTCTCTTATACTCGAACTGAATCCATCCGTCAATTAATCAGTCAATCCTCTGATTAGATGGTTTAGTGATTCATCTTTATTTCTACTGGGAGGCTTTGGAATTCTTTTCTTACATCTGTTTTTCCTGACTCGTATATTCTTTCTTCATTTAAGAGGAAGAGAGAATATTATCTCTCCTGTTAAATTTCACCATTTCTATTTCTTTTTTTATATTCAAATTTAG
>NC_090736.1:32095731-32097212 GCF_036898095.1 Palaemon carinicauda
CCTTGTTGTTTTTATTTTCAGGTCTTGATACTTATCCATTTTTTCCCTCTCTTTCCTCTCCAACTTTGGGGTCCCCATGGTACTGCGACATCAATGAGTGATACTTTCCTCTTTATTTTGTCAATCAACGTCACGTCTGGTCTAATTGCATGTAGCACCCTATCTGTTTTGATACCCTAATCCCAGAGGATCGTTTTTTAATCACTCCCTCAGGTTGGTGCTCTTACCCCTTATTAATGCAAGGTAGCTGCTGTTTCTTGCACAGCTCCAGTGGAGGGCTTTTGCCACTGAATCATACCTCTTTTTGTACTGGTTCTGTGCAAGTGCCAGACATTCACTTGCTATGTGGTTTATGGTTTCATTTGTCGTGTTGTGATTCATACACATGGAAAAGATGTTATTTTCGTCTATCATTCCTTGAATATATCTGCTTCTTACGGCCAGATTCTGTGCCGCTGTTATCATTCCTTCAGTTTCCTTCTAGAGCTCTACCCGCAGTAGCTATTGCCTCAAGTCATCGCTGGCTAGTTCTTTAGTCTATCTCATGTATTGTCCGGGCAGTGGTTTGCTGTGCCAGTCCTCTGTTCTGTTTATCATTCTCCTATCTTTGTATATTTCTGGGTCTTCGTCTACTTTATCAGTCTTCTTCCCATGCACTCTTGAGCCACTGTTTTCAGATATTGCCCCAGTGCTCTATTCTCGATGTTGACGCAGTCTTCTATATTTATTAGTCCTCTCCCATTATTATTATTATCATTATTATTATTATTACTATTATTATTATTATTAGCTAAGCTATGACCTTAGTTGGAAAAGCAGGATGTTGTAGGGCCAGAGTATCCAACTGGGAAAAAATATCAGTGAAGAAAGGAAATCTGGAAACAGATAGGATAGTGTGCAACGACTACGATTCTATAAATTCTTGATTTCGAACGTTATATCGGGATTGATGACACCCTTCCAAAATACGTTTTATTGGTAGAGCATATAGTTTTTATCCATTACATACATTATATGAATTTACTATCAGTCCCAACATACAATAAATTTTTAAAATACTTATGTATAAACAAAGGCATTCAGAATTTCCCCTTTTTCGTAATACGTTTAAATGTTGACCTTATAATGAAAAAAAAATGAAAAAGATTCTTTTATAATATAAATCTCTTTGACTTCACCTTCAGAATTTAAAAACAAATGTATGACTAAAAATACTCCAAAGGGAGTACCATAAGTCGTGTTCGATGATGAAAATGATAATGGTATGAGAGAGAGAGAGAGAGAGAGAGAGGAGAGAGAGAGAGGAGAGAGGAGAGGAGAGAGAGAGAGAGAGAGAGAGAGAGAGAGAGGGGGGGGGAGAGAGAATGGTATGTTGAGATTTATCTTTAACTTCAGTTAGAAATTATATTTTATCATCCTGAAAATTAAAAGAAAAAATCAAGTTATATACCACACTGCTTTTGTGAAAATTTATTTAAGAG
>NC_090736.1:32097712-32117712 GCF_036898095.1 Palaemon carinicauda
ATCATTATAATACCAAGCTGAATAAACACATACATACACACACACTCACACATACATATATACATACTTACATACATATAATACACACCACACACATACACACACACACATATATATATATATATATATATATATATAATATATATATATATATGTATATATATATGTATATACATATACATATATATATTATATATATATAATATATATATATATATATATACATATATATATATATATATATATATATATATATATATATATATTATATATATATATATATATATATATATATATAAAACAAAAAGCCAAAAGATAAATAATACAGATGGCTTAAGAGATATAATTTTAAAAAGAAATATAATATTAGATTCTAACAAATTTATCACTTAGTGCAAATAAAGACGTGTCAAGATATGGTTTCACTTGACAGATTATATAATTGCATCATTTACATCTCGATCCACAATCCCCTATGCTAAATCGCGATAAATCAAGAAGTTCCATTTCTTACGAAAGCAAATACAAAAGACCCTTATGTTCTGCTACATGCAGACGACGGCTATAAATTACACAGCTGGATTCGTCAAATGATTTAGTAACACTTCATTTCATAACAGCATGTTGAGTTAAAGTTTTAAATTACTGTGTATTTACATCTGGGGACTCTACAATGGTTATATAATGATCATTCTGAGTTTTCAGGACTTATTAGGTTAAAAAAGTTCAACTACAGAATTGTACTAAGCACTAAGCTTAGTTATGAACACTTCAGTTCCAAAGAACATTTGAAACAAAATATGTCATGAATCCTCAGTCCCAAAATGCTTTGAGGGATCTTTATAATGAAGGATCTTTATGTTTACATAATTTCGTAGCATGTGACTACAATTATCCTTATTCACTTTAATAAAACACTTAAAAAATATCATTTATTGCTAAGATAAAACTTAATTATGAATCCCGTCTCTTTTTAGCTGAGGTCACTTCCTCTCTAACTTTCCACGTAATTAACACACTTCCTCGATACTGCACTATCTGGACATCAGCCGCTGCTAGTCAACTGCAGAATAAAGGCCTCGGACATGACCTTCCATTCCTGTCCTCAAATCTCCTTATCTCGTCAGTTCATCATCTTCTCTTTCTTCCACCGCTTCGTTTGCAATTTCTACGGATCCATTCTGTTTATTGTTCTTCTTGTCCATTTGTTATCTGCCATTCTCAGTACATGGCATATCTACTCCCGTCTCTCTCTCTCTCTCTCTCTCTCTCTCTCTCTCTCTCTCTCTCTCTCTCTCTCTCTCTCTCTATATATATATATATATATATATATATATATATATAATATATCAGAGAGAGAGAGAGAGAGACCTAAAATATTATAAAATGACCATTGGGTCTTTATGAAATGTGTCGTTGAAACGGCTGAAACTTACAGCCGAAGCCTGTTGGTCTGGCGACGGTGAACAGAATCCCAGCTCCCTTCCTTCCCTTGGATTATCGTAAGCAGGGAGGGGGGGGGGGGTGTTCCACAGGGAAATAAGCGATGCGTTCACTTGTATATTTAATGTTGTTGTATGGAGAGCAATGGAAAAAGGGAGAGGTGACAGCGTCTGTGGGGATGGGGGGGGGGGGGGGTTCTTGTCTATCCCTAAATTCGAGAGAATTGGATGGTAACGTATACGACATTTGCATCTGTAATGGTTTTAAGTTATTCCGGAGGTTTACCCTTATTCATTACTTTGTGCGTTATGATTGGAGGTTAGAATTATAGCATTAAAAAACAACTTTATAAACGAGTTATGAATCGTCCAATTTAACGAATTCTTTAATTTAGGCATAGTAATAAATTTAGTAATCAGGACAATCGATTTCAAAATGTGCTTCTATTTTTTCTTATCTAGTGAAACCCCATTTCTTTCTCAACTTTATATCTTTATTTACTACTATTGTTATCTATATCTTCTTTTTAATACTAATTTTTCATCTTAATTGTACGCCTTTGGAACCAAATTCGTTAGGCAATTGTAAGGAAAAATGTCAAAGTCTATGAAGTTTAAGAAAAAAAAAAAGATTAATTGGTATAGTCTTCAGAAATAAATCATTCTACGGCTTCACCTCACATGTTTTCGTGACGCTGGAGCAACAGGAGTTCCAAAGAGAACAGTTTCCTTTTGAAGTTCGTTTCGAAAACTATTGGGAAGTTTTTAATTGGGTACAATTTAGTTGCTTGGGTTCAAACTATGTCCAAGTCGTTTGTTAGGGGTTAAGAGAGAGAGAGAGAGAGAATTGTTCATGAAAAGCAACAGAAGCTTTAATAAATTCTGACGAGTCGTAAACCAAGGTCGTTTTCCATCTTGAATCGTTCAAACAATAAAAGCGCAAAATTCAAATATGTTATTATATTTTGTCGAGAGAAATGTCCTGGACACAAAAGAATTCGAGATATATTTACAGAATGCTCATTTTAAATATTTGAATATATGGTAGAATTTAACATATTTTCCTAAAGCTCATAATAGACAACAGCTAGACACCTTTGTTTATTAGCTAATGTCTAAAAGGCTTTCTTCTTTTTGTGCATTTTTCTTGAATACCCGGAATTTCAGCTCTTCTAGGAGAAGGATTCTCTAAAATCAAACCATTCTTCTCTAGTCTAGGGTAGAGCCATAGTCTCTGTATCATGTCCGCTGTCTTGGTGTAGAGTTCTCTTGCTTGAGGGCACACTCAGGCACAGTATTCTATCTTATTTCTCTTCCTCTTGTTTTTCTTTGACATTTTTATAGTTTACATATGAGATTTTTTTAAAAAATTTGTTGCTGTTTTTAAAATATTTAATATTAATTGTTCGTTACTTCTTTTTCATTTTATCTATTCCTTTGTTTCCTTTCCTCACCGGGCTATTTTCCCTGCTGGAGCCTTTGGGCTTATAGCATCTTGTTTTTTCCATCCAGGGTTTTAGCTTAGCAAGTAATAATAATAATTACAAAACAGAAAACTACTGTATCTAATAAATATGAATAATACAGAACAAAGATGCAAAGCTTAATGTTCAGCCCTATTCATTTCAAGTATAATTACATCGCAGTTTCTATGGTTGAGAATCGGTCTTAGTAGCGTTGGGCACAACTCCCCGTACGAATTTTTTTAGCCGTACTTGTCTGGGGATTTTTCAGTCGTAGCCATGAACTCCTGCGATGTAATTGATAGTGAGTGTGTTGAGTGTTCAGTACGGGTTAAGTACGTGTGACGCACGGGTGCCGCACGGTTCGCAAGTGTCGTGAGAACAATGCGTGGGAAAATTACGGCGTACGGCACATGCGGGAAGAGTACTAAGCACGCTTTAAAGGCCGATTCACACGACCCGTTTTCTTTCCGACAGGCTGGCCGTCGGTTAACCGGCGTCTAGCTTTCATCCGTGTATTCAAATGCAACTGTTCCCACGACCCGTTAGGCAGACGGCGGCCCTCGGACGTCAGCTGTCCGAGTCGGCCAGGCTTTCTTTCCAAGAAACCTCGTCCGGTTTGACGGACGTTAGCCACCCGTCCTAACCAACGGGTGGATGATGTTTTGTGTAAACGAGGACCTGTATCGTACCCGTTCGTTTCGTGGCCTACAACCCTGACTTTTAATCATAGTATAGAATCATAGAAATTAGTTAGTTTGTTGTTGACACCATGTATTAGAGGTTAATTGGACTTTTTCAAGGGTATGAGGAGGTATTTGACATGGCAAACAAGATATATAGAAATAATTTACATAAATAAAAGATATGGTAAATGACTGGCGAAACATTAAATAAAACAGGTGAGTTTATCGAAATTTTAATATTCTTGGCATGCTGCATAAAGCATTATGAAGTAGCATAACTTATTTTATCAACACAGTTATCAACCAACATCTTATAGTGTCAAAATTATCGTAATTTACTCGGTCCTAACGTGACAGAGTCTGAGTAAGCAATGAAAACCGCGCGCTGGTAAACGGATACGGAACGCCTCGTGTGAATACAGAACATTTCGACGGCGGTTAGCCACCACCCAGCCTGTTGGAGAGAAAACGGGTCGTGTGGATCGGCCTTAAAGGACCTGCGTGTAATGCAGGTGACGCACTTCCGGAGTACAAGTCTTAAGTGTCCCCTGGGGGTTAAAAATACCACTGTGCTATGCCCGCGCTCCACACTCAAGGGTTTCAAGTTATAAAGCGTGGATATCCATTATATATATATATATATATATATATATATATATATATATATATATATATTCAAATAAGCCATATATATTTTTGATACATTAATGTCTGGATTCTCTTAACGACCTCGGGATCAGAGCCCCAGGCGAAATCACACAAAGACAAGAGCTTGGCTCCGGCCGGGAATCGAACTCTGGTCGGCAAGCTTGTACAGACAGTGACTAACCCACTTGGCCACGTTGGTTAGTCACTGTCTGTACAAGCTTGCCGACCAGGGTTCGATTCCCGGCCGGAGCCAAGCTCTTGTCTTTGTGTGATTTCGCCTGGGGCTCTGATCCCGAGGTCGTTAAGAGAATCCAGACATTAATGTATCAAAAATACATATGGCTTATTTGAATATGAAAAACACGTAAAAATGTGCAAAATTTATCATATATATATATATATATATATATATATATATATATATATATATATATATATATATATATATATATATATATATATATATATATATATATATATATATATATATATCAAGGGTTTCAAGTTCTACAGCGTGGATATCCATTATATATATATATATATATATATATATATATATATATATATATATATATATATATATGCATTTATATTTATATATATATATATATATATATATATATATATATATATATATATGCATATATATATATATATATATATATAATATATATATATATATATATATATATATATATATATATATATATATATATATATATATATATATATATATATATATATATATATATATATATATGTATATATACATATATATATATATATATATATATATATATATATATATATATATATATATATATATATATATATATATATATATATATATTTTTGGGCTCAAGCCATGTCGTCCTGATGGAAGTTCCTATAGGGTAGCTTCCTAGGGTATATTACAACTACGGCGATATTCCCAGAGAATTTACCTTAAGGTACCAGAATTCTAACTCCTGGAGCGAGTATCCCTCGTGAAAGGGATATCGCGACATATCAGAGGACGTATTCTAGACACGTCACATGGCAATCTACGACCTGAACAGAGATTTCGTCTCGTAGGAGGGAGATTGACGAGATACGAATTCGGGAAAGAAAAAGGGGAGCCGCTCCCAAGGCTTCCCTATCCCCCGATTCATATGCGTGCCTGGCGCCAATCCTGGCGCCATCTGTATTCCTTTTTGCGTAGCTTAACAACTCGGTGTTTTTTCCTGTTTTTCTCGCAAATCTTGGATTTATTCAGCTTTTCATGGCTTCTTCGTCTTCGTTGACCTCGGATAAGTTGAGTATAGTGTCTGTTATGTATAAATGTAGGCTCTTGGTAAAATTTTGAGTGATTAATGGGATTAATCTTTGATACAAGAGCCGTAGCCTACCAGAGGTGTCCTGGACACTGTCACTCGCTAGGTATAAATTAGTTAGTCAGAGTGACATTCCTGGTTGTTTTGCTTAATAAATTTTAGCTATTTAGCTTTACATAGGATTTCCTTTCGTGCTTAGTATTATTTGGCGAAGTATTCGCCATTCTGGCCTACGCTAGGCCATGTAGCCTAGTCGTTTGGTCCTAGTACTTAATGCATGATTTTGGTTTTTCCGAGTGTAATTAAAATTTTATTGAAGCTTTAGGCTATATTTTATACATTTTAGACTGTGTGGAATATTTCCAAGATTGTATATGTGAGAGTTTCGGTGAATTAGGTAATCGATTCTCTTGGTGCCTAGGCTAATTGCTTATGGAGCCTTAGTATACTTTATTATACTCCCCGGTTGCTTTCTTTTCTTCGGAGAAGGTATGCAATCCCTTTCCCTCTGTTTAAGCCTTGGGCTTATCCCTAAGTGGTTTTTTCCGAATTTATTTTCGATAAAACTATACTAGGGTGTTACTGTACCTTCCTGTTCCAGCAAAGTCTGGTTCAAAGAGGGACAGAACAACAGAGTTTTTAGTCTGAGTCCGTGTTGTCTGGCTTGGGGCAGAGTCTCCCTCGCTGACCTAACACTTACAAAGGGAGCTTAGCTCCCTTAGGTCACTATCGAAGGTTTCTGTAAGTTATGATTCCTTCTTTTGTGATCGACCAGACTAAGTCCTGTTGCTGTTCTCGGGGAGGATAAAATCTTCCCTTGGGAGTAGCAACGCCTTCCTTGCTTTGGTGCTCTGGAAGCTGGCAAGTATTATACTACTGTGCTGGCCCTTTCCCTTAGATCTCCCTTAGGCTAAGACAAAGTTCTTGGCTGCGGGTGATCTGTCACTAAAGCAAGGTTGGCAGGACCCTCTTGTCCCTTCCCCCTCTATCTCCGTAATGGCCTAGCCATTACTGTACTGTACCTTGCCGGCCGGCAGAGCTGGCCGGCAGGGGTATTACTGTACTGTACGTCATTCTACTTCTGGACCTAGTATAGGTTGGGATGTGGAATTGACTAAGCCCATTGCCGGCCGGCAGAGATGCTGGACGGCAAGGGTCTTATGTTTTCGAGTGCTGCCCGGACCTCTCTTGGTCCCTCATCCATGCCTGCCGGCAGAGCCGGACGGCATTGGTCAAGGAAGCCTGAATTAAGTTTCTCCCCTTCCTTATATGCACTCTTTCGGTTGCCGGGCTCGGGGGGTTGTGTACACTCTTATCCCGGCATCCATTCTATTTTCTTCTAGTGCTGTACCTGTCCCGGCTGCCGGCCTATGAGGCCGGCAGCCGGGCAGGTGTAGTCTTCTGGTTCTTTTGCTGCCGGCTGGCATCGGTCTTGTACCTTTGCCGGCCGGCTTATGTCAGTCCTTGTCTGCCGGTCACCAAGAGTGTGGCCGGCAGCTGGGTACTACCTTGTGTAGTTGCTGGCCGGCAATCATTGCCGGCCAACACTGGCTGTTGCTGGCCGGCAGCTGCTGCCGCCGGCACAGGCATTTGAACCAGAGGGCTGCCGCCCTATAGCTGTTAAGTAGTATACTTTAAAGCTAATTGTGGTGTGTGCCGGCCGGCAAAGGCAGGCCGGCACACATCCTCCTATACTGTACTAGTATTCTTCTGTATAGCATATACAGTAAGAAGAAAACTATAGTAAAAGTTTAGGTACAGCACTGTATCTTCTAACACTATTGTGTTTTCTTGCATGGCCCTTTGCTGTTGCCTTCAGACAAGAAGCAGAGTTCTTCCCTGTCTATTACCCCGGATTTTAAAATCATTGCCTAGGTGTGAGCTCCACCTGTTTCCTCTGGAAACTTTGCATTGGTTACTCTAGTAGAGATAAACCATTTTGATTTTATTATCTGGAAGGCTGCAGCAATGGGTTGTGAGGGAAACACAAGTGTGTGTCTTTAATTTCTGAATTGTTATGCTATACTATGCATATCCAGTGATACATAGTTCACTTGATACTCATGGAAATTTCTTCTCTTTACAGAAGGACACTCCGAAGTGGGGAAGTGCTTTCTGCAATGTCAGCAGCAAGAACCTCTGCGGACATGAGTTTTGTAGGAGACACGCAGCATACGCTGTCTCCAAGGATGATCTCCGGTATTGGGACCCTCAGGTATGTACTGTGTGCACTAACCTGATTAATGAGACATTTAAATAGCTAGGAAGAAGCTTCGTACCTGGGTAAGGGGCTTCCAAAAGTACACTTCTGGCCCTTATCTTCCAAGTGAGAAGATGAGGGCGTATCTTTTCCCTAAGGCATCAGCTGATGCAGTGATTCCCCAGCCTCAAGAGGAGATCCCCTAAGTTCAGATCCAGGTGGATGCTGAAGTCGCGGTCGCGATGCAAGACATCCAGCTAAATGACAGGATATCTGATGTGGACGGGAGTCAGGAGGAAGACCTCCTTGCAGAAGCCCAGGATGAAGTTCAAGCCCCTCTACATCGGCTGGTCTCCCAGTAGAGCTGGGACAGGCCCTCTCTTCTATTGTTGGAATGATCCAACAAATGCAGAAGGAGAATCAGGAGAAGGCGGCTGCAATGGATCTGCGAATGCAGTGCCTTGCAGAATCACATGGGCCCCAGAAAAGCTCAATGTGAAAGACCTTCCTTTGTGCTCGGATGCTAACCCATGGAGGTATGCTGAGCACATGTCGATGACGACTGGAAAGATCGTCATCTCGGATATGCTGGGCTCAGTTCCCCTGGAGGGTGGAATTCTGGCCCAGCAAGGCACCATATCCGGACTGTTATGTCCGGCTGAGGAAGGAACCAGCTTCAAAGGAGGAGGCAGAGCCGAAGGAGGTCATAGTGATGACCATGCTAAGGCTCAAGCTCTACTTTCATCTTCGATGAAAGAGAGGGGCTTCTCTAACTCAAAGGTAGCTGCATTGAATAGGAAGCTCCCTTCCTTTGTGTCCTCGCCTACTAGAGCCTTCCCCCTTTTACAGAAAGGGTTTCTGGCTGTACTAAAAGCAATTGAGGCCGGCAAGTCTTGCCCCTCCCTAGAGGAGTGTAAACCCTTGTCGCTGGCCCTGCCTATGGACCACAAAGATTGGAAGGACGTCCATCTTACGTTCTAAGTGGGAAAGTTGGAGGCTGATATTGCCGGACGTCAGTTCGGCAAGGACCTCCCTAAGCTGTCTGACTTTCTTTTGCGAAGTGAGTTCGATACAAAAGAAAGACTGACTGCCTCAATGTCTCTTCAGACTACTCTCGAGACGATGGCAAGTGACCCCAAGGTCCATGAAATGTTCATGGTAGTGGCCAAGCCTCATCTGGCCACAGTGACGAAGGACCTTTATGGCTTCGTCAAGGCAAGGAGAGCTTATAGGGAGTTCGTGTTTACCTCGGCTACAGTTAGGCACGAGCTAAAGAAACTAATCTCCTCCAACATTTGGGGAAAAGACCTTTTTCCCTACCGACTTGGTCAAAGAAGTTTTAAATAAAGCCACCTTGGAGAATAGAAACCTTCTCCAGAAGTGGGACCTGGCTATCAAAAGAAAGTCTTCCCCGGATGAGGGTCCTCAACCAAAGAGGAAGACTATGAGGACTAGGCTACCGTCTCGGCCAGCCAAGCCTCTTAGACAGCAACAGCAACTGCAATTGCCATTGCCCCCAGTGCCCCAGATCGTGGCACAAACCCCGACCACCATTCAGTGGGTACCCCAGGCCGTGTCGACACAGTCCACGGCATTCACCCCAGCGTTCGAAGGGCAGTCTACTTCCTTCCGAGCAAAGCCTAGAGGAGCAGCCAGAGGCTCGTCTAGACGCCCCTCAAGGGGAAGGGGATTCAGGGGTGGTCGTGGTCAGGAAGGCAAGACCTCAGGACGGCAGTCCAAGTGAGGTGATACCGGTAGGAGGGAGACTTCTGAAATTTCGGGATCGGTGAACCTTCGATCCCTGGGCCCACAGCCTACTCAAGGATGGATTGGGCGGGAGCTGGTACAGCACTCCACCCCCGTACCTTCGGTTTTTCCAACACTCCACCCCCGTTATGGAGGAGTACGTTCAAGAACGGTTGGAGAAAAAGGGTGAAGCCCATCAATTTCTAAGGGATTCTGTTTTGTGTTCCCAAGAAAGACTCGGAAAAGCTCAGAGTCATTCTGGACTTGTCGCCACTTAACAAGTTCATAGTGAATTGCAAATTCAAAATGCTAACACTGCAACACATAAGGACCTTACTGCCCAAGAGGGCATATTCCGTCTCTATAGACTTGTCAGATGCCTACTGGCACATTCCAATTAGCCATCGACTCTCCCCCTACCTAGGGTTCAGGCTACAGCAAAGACTATACGCCTTCGGAGCCATGCCATTCGGGCTAAACATAGCCCCAAGGATTTTTACGAAGCTTGCGAGCGTAGCTCTCAAACAATTTCGCCTAAAGGGAATTCAGGTAGTAGCCTACCTGGACGACTGGTTGGTGTGGGCAGCATCCGAGACAGAATGCTTGCAAGCTTCCAGTCAGTGATCCAGTTCCTAGAGTACATAGGCTTCAAGATCAAAAGAAAAAGTCTCGACTTTCTCCATCTCAAAAGTTCCAGTGGCTAAGATCCACTGGGACCTTTTGTCACACCGTTTCTCCACCCCAGCGAAGAAAAGGAAGGAGATAGCGGGTTCTGTCAAGAGACTTCAAGATTCCGAAAGGATATCAAGACACGAGCAGGAGAGAGTACTGCGCTCTCTCCAGTTTGCTTCGGTGACAGACCCAGTGCTAAGAGCACAGCTAAAGGATGCAATCGGAGTTTGGAGAAGTTATGCATCAAACGCGTGAAGAGATCTGAGAAGACCAGCCGCTTCGGCTAAGTACTCTTCTCAGGCCTTGGTCCCAAGCCAGACATCTAAAGAAGTCAGGTTCTTCTTCAGCCACCTTCCCCGTCGGTGACGATTCACTCAGACGCCTCAAAGGAGGGATGGGGAGGTCACTCTCATTGGAAAAAAGTCCAGGGGACTTGGTCCAGGCTATTCAAGACCTTTCTCATAAAACTTTCTAGAAGCTAGGGCAGTGCTCCTTACCTTAAAGAAAGTCTCCCCGCGTCATTCGTTCCACATAAAGTGGTAATAGACAGCGAGGTAGTTGTAAGATACTTGAATCGACAAGGATCGAGGTCACCACCTCTCAACCAGGTGATGTTGGCCGTCTTCCGATTGGCGGAAAAGAAGAAGTGGTACCTGTCGGCAGTTCACCTTCAAGGAGTCCGCAATGTGACAGCGGACGCTCTATCCAGGTTCACACCGATAGAGTCGGAATGGTCCTTAGACGCAGGATCATTCTCCTTCATTCTGAATCAGTCCCAGAACTGCAGATAGACCTCTTTGCGACGAAAGACAACAAGAAGTTGCCCCTGTACGTGCCCCGTACGAGGACCCCTTAGCGGAAGCAGTGGACGCGATGTCCCTCGACTGGAACAGATGGTCCAAGATTTATCTGTTCCCTCCTCACAACCTTCTGTTGTGGGTCCTCAACAAACTGAGATCCTTCAAAGGGTAGCGGCAATAGTGGCCCACAAGTGGCCGAACAGCGCGTGGTTCCTCCTGGCATTGGAACTGTAGCTGAAGTTTGTACCACTACCAGATCCAGTTCTGACCCAGCGAGTCCAGAAGTCAACTGTCTGCGCTTCATTACAGAAAACCCGGACCCTGCAGTTCATGATTTTCTCTCCCTAGCGGTGAGAAAGCGTTTCGGGATTTCGAAAGCCAGTATAGACTTCATTGAGGAATATAAATGCAAATCTACTAGAAGGCAATATGAGTCATCTTGGAGAAAATGGGTGGCCTTTTGTCAAGGCGAAGATTCCGCAGGAGATCTTGACAGACTTCTGCTTATCTTTTTTCCCCACCTCCATGGTCAAGGGTTGGCAGCGAACACGATTTCAGCGTGTAAGTCTGCTTTGACAAGACCCATTCTATATGCCTTCCAGGTCGACCTAGGTAACGAGATCTTTAATAAAGTCCCGAAAGCCTGTGCTAGGCTCAGACCTTCAGCACCTCCAAAGCCCATTTCATGGTCTTTAGAAAAGTTCTTCATTTCGCTTCTCTGTTGAGCAATGAAGAATGTGCGTTAAAGGATTTGACGCAAAAAGTTATTTTCCTAATTTGCACTCGCGTCCGGGGCCAGGGTTAGTGAGATTGTAGCCTCTCGAGAGAGGCAGGTCGTGTTCAGTTCCTGGATGGGGAAGAACTGAACCTGTTTCCGGATCCTACGTTTCTCGCCAAGAATGAGTTACCCACCAACAGGTGGGGTCCCTGGAGAATCTGCCCTCTGAAAGAAGATGCATCTCTATGTCCAGTAGAATGCCTAAAGGTCTATCTTCATAGAACTTCAGACTTCAAGGGTGGTCAACTATTCAGGGGAGAAACATCAGGCTCAAATTTATCTCTGAATCAACTCAGAGCGAAAATCACATATTTTATTCGCAGAGCGGATCCTGACAATACACCCGCAGGTCACGATCCGAGGAAAGTTGCCTCATTCTTAAATTTCTTTAATTGCATGGATTTTGAACATCTCCGTTCATACACTGGCTGGAAGTCTTCCAGAGTGTTCTTTCGCCACTATGCGAAGCAAGTAGAGGAACTAAAAGAGATCTGTGGTAGCAGTGGGTCGCGGTGTTAACCCTACTGTTCAACTCTGCGAGGAACAGTGGTCTTAATTGGGACGATTAATTCCAGGGTGAGTGTGTAGTTACATACTGTACTACAAACTAAGTGAGGGCACTGTGTTGCCCATCCAGACTGTTCCATTTCCGAAGGTGAACCTAGCATAAGTGCAGACATGTGTGCCGAGCGTTTCTAACGCTAATGTCATTGATTTGTAATACAGGCTTTTATGACTTTGATACCTCGGTATCTTAAAAGTGGCATCTAATGTTTTTCTTTCAGACAAACAAGCCCTGTTTACTATCATACTTATGCTTAAAGTTTTGGGTTATCCTCTTCTTATATATATATATATATATATATATATATATATATATATATATATATATATATATATATATATATATATATATATATATATATATATATATATATATATATATATATAATTGTGGTTAACCTGTCTATTTATTGCCTGTCAATAATCTGGTTCTTGAGAACCTTGCGTCTCCTTCACCTGTGTCAATTTACTGGTATAATTGAGCATTCATTCTATGTACCTTATCTGGGATAATTCTAATAGAATTGTTCCTTTATGCAAGCTATGTTGCATTGGTTTTCCTCCTATGCGGATATAAAACCTTTGTCCAATACAAGTATTGTGCGGAAAACTGGTCGATATTTCATATTGACGCAGTGGTCCTTTACAAACTATGCTTTACTTAATATAGGGCGAGACCACTATATTAGCTTGCCTGGTATTCGTACATAGATATATGTACTCTTCGAGACTTTTCCAGAGTCTAGTAGGACTCTTCCCTGTAGGGGGCAGGAAGCTCTAACATAGTTTATAGTTAGTTGAAAAGATGTATAACGGTAACATCTTAGGTCTCTAGGTCTAGTCGACCGGGAAAAAATTACCTCTGGGGAGTACGGCACGTTCTGAGAATCCACAGATACAGTAATGCTCTGGTACACTTCCATCAGGACGACATGGCTTGAGCCCAAAAAACGGATTTTGAGCGAAGCGAAAAATCTATTTTTGGGTGAGATGGCCATGTCGTCCTGATGGACCCGCCCTTGCCTTTCTAAGAAAGGGCTGTAGGACCCCTCCCTACATACAGTATCTGTAGCACCTCGTGTACGCTACAAGGAATACAGATGGCGCCAGGATTGGCGCCAGGCACGCATACGAATCGGGGGATAGGGAAGCCTTGGGAGCGGCTCCCCTTTTTCTTTCCCGAATTCGTATCTCGTCAATCTCCCTCCTACGAGACGAAATCTCTGTTCAGGTCGTAGATTGCCATGTGACGTGTCTAGAATACGTCCTCTGATATGTCGCGATATCCCTTTCACGAGGGATACTCGCTCCAGGAGTTAGAATTCTGGTACCTTAAGGTAAATTCTCTGGGAATATCGCCGTAGTTGTAATATACCCTAGGAAGCTACCCTATAGGAACTTCCATCAGGACGACATGGCCATCTCACCCAAAAATAGATTTTTCGCTTCGCTCAAAATCCGTTATATATCTGTGTGTGTGTGTGTGTGTGTATTACACACTCATATAATCACGGACAAGAAAGCTCATTACCGTCTTTGTACAAAATTGGGGATTCGCGGAGATAGTAATTAAGAATACTGAGAGAGAGAGAGAGAGAGAGAGAGAGAGAGAGAGAGAGAGAGAGACTACCTACTTGGCACAGGAATGTACATCAGAATGATGATGTACTTGCTGCAGCAGAATATATATCCGGAAAAATCATGTAAATATCGTGCATTAGTACTAACGTCATCCGGTCATTGTACTACACTCCTACTTTTGCCGCAATTGCATCGTACGGTGCACGTACGGACCACGTACTTCTTTTAATTCCGTGCGACAAACGTGCGAGGCTCGTACTTGTGACGCAAGTTACACGCAAATTAAACGCACGACCAATGTGCGGAGATCATGCCACAGAAAATCCTACGGCACGTAAGTTGCACGTAAGTCACACGCACGGCTTATTTGTGTCAGACGTGCATCCTGTCTGCGACTGCAAATTTTCTTGACTGCCGCAGAACATTTTAGTGCGGCGAGTGAAGATTCTGCGGCTGGTATACGGCGGGCTACGAGGTCAAAAACTGTTGCGTGCCCCTTGCGTCACACCCACGATTTCACACAAATTTTGCCCGTATACTGGTAGTACGGCCATTTGTGTCCAACGCCTTACAACTGTACCAAGGTACTTCGTTCATTGTTTCTAATCTAATCATAGCTGTGTATCTTATTCCTCAATAATGTCAATGAAATCGCTGTTGAAAACGTATAAAGAAATGCGCTGGAATTGGCCATGATATTTTATTGGCAATTTTCAAAATACCGAGTAGTGATTATTTTATGTTTTTAATTGAGAAACAGGAAGAGACGCGGGTAAAATAAAGTTTCAGTTTCCTGTTAGCAAAGCGGATATTTCATACACATACCTACTCTGTAAGAGAGAGAGAGAGAGAGAGAGAGAGAGAGAGAGAGAGAGAGAGAGAGAGAGAGGAGAGAGAGAGAGAGAGAGAGAGAGCCCTTTTCCATTTCCTGAAGCAAGGACGAACAAACAATAGCTTCAGCGATGCGAAGATACAACATGATCTCTCTTTTGACACTGACTCTTCTTTACATCATGCTCTGTTTTTGCGTTATTATATCTTATTCATCACAATACGCTTTTATTGGACTCCAATGAAGATAAATATAATGAACAGGTAACTTCTATCAAATATAAACTCAGATCGTTTTTGTAATATCCTAGTTACTTTCGCAGCATTGCTACTCATGATCCTAATTGTTGTTCTTAAATGAACATTTTCCTTCAAAATATTTTATGTGAGTATTCATTAGCATTAGTAATTTGCATTAGCAAAGGAGGAATTATTGGAGAATGTGTTGTTTATTTAAAATCAAGACGTATACTGTATCGTAACCTCTTTTATGGATATGAAGAAATGTAACAAATAAAATTAAAATATATTATGATTTTGAAGGAAAACATATATATCATGCACACTGGATGGTCACAGGAAGTTTAACATGATAATTTTTTGCGAGGTTTCTGCAAGCCCACGCATGTAAGAATACTTACACACACACACACACACACACACATATATATATATATATATATATATATATATATATATATATATATATATATATATATATATATATATACATCTAAGCAAAAGAATGTATTATGTGGTAGCCTATTGGAAACATAAATGACTCATAATATGTTGGACGGGAGTTCGATAGTTTCCAATAGTGTTGCCACCTTGCCGTCCTTGTGTGCTAGAGAGCCTTTAGGTCTACCCCTGCTGAGTCATTAGCAGCCATTACCTAGCCCTCCTTGGTCCTATCTTGATGGAGAGGTAATTGTCCTGTCCCTTGCCGCTGCTATTCATGAGGCACCTTTAAATCTCCGTTAAATTAAGAAAATTTGAACGATAGTTTATTAAATCTCTCATTTATCTGCTCTCTGGAAAATGATAGATATTTTTAGTAGATTACAATAATAATCTGTTTTCTGTTTTAAAGTAAATGTTTTCTGAATTAAAAACTTGAGTGACCATTATTTAAGGTATTAAGAAAACTTTGATGCTCCAATTTTTTATTATCTGATTTTCAAAAAATCATTTCCGTATTACACATCAACGAAGAAGTAGCCCTAACATACTATAATATTTTGAATAAATCTCCCTCAATTCTCAGTGACCTTCAAATGTTTATCACATTACTTTTAAAAGATTAGCTGTAAACGTTCCTGGTTTCAACTGAATTTTTCTTTTGTGGAAAAAAGAGAGATTTTTTCCTTCGTGACTCAAAGGAAAAACAAAAAGTATTTTATGTTTCCTTGGGATCAAAAGCAAAGCCAGATTTTGCAATTCTCTTCGAAATTCAAATATTTTTGTATTTCTCAAGGGTCATGATTTGCATTAATTTTCATAGTCATCTAATTATTCATATCAGTGTTAGTGGTGACATTGTTGAAAATATATATCATTCTTCTTTTTTGAGTTTACTTTCCATTATAAAAAAAACCTGCAATAAATTGTGAATATTTACAGGAATCCAATTATAACAAATCTTATTTCATCCTGTTATCTACTAAAGCCTGCGAATGTGTATGATCATTACGACCGATACACAACCGCAATTTATCATCCGAAATTACACCTTCTATAACACATTCATGACATCTGATTTATGCCATTACTAAAATACTCCTGTTATATCATTAAACCTGCAGACGATAAATAAATTTGAATTTCGAGAAGTACTTGGGTAATAAAAAAAAAATAATTGAAATAAGTATTTCTTTATTTTACACCTAGCTCGATTTTAACAAGTTTGAAGGTCGCTCATGAACTGCAGAGGCATAGAACGGATCACTGCTTTCCCGCAACCCTATGCTAAGACTAGGACAGACCAGGCAATGGCTGCGAGTGACTTGACACCTACATCTAAAAGTACCACCAATATTGCCTTTTATCAGCAATCTATTGTTCTTAATTTTTCCTTCAAAATTTTAGAATTCATATTTTTAATAGCTTTACCTCATAAACAGATACATGCTTTAAACAGATATTTTCAAGAAGAAATTTAATCTATTTTTTAAAGGTTAAGAAATCCTTTAATTTGACGTACCTCTCCATTCAGTCGCAAAAACGCATTATTTGTGATGGCAAAATGACCTTGGCAACCTCATCTTCAATCCATTGTCTGGATATGAAGGGAGGATTTGGAAGGATTTAATAACGCTTTCAAAGGGAATAAGAAATTCTATTACAGAAATAACGTGATTCAGTCTCTCGACCTCTCTATTGCGTATCTCTGTTTTTGTGCGTATGTACGCTTGAAATTATGCAGAATCTTGCTGGGAAAATGTGTATCTTTTGTCTAAAAAGATTGGTTGACAATTTTGAACAATGATAACAATGACTAAGCGAAACCTTTGAGTAGACCAGCAAGATTCATACCATTCACAGCTTATTCTCTGGAATTAAATATATTTTCATGGATTGCATTCTACTGTCAGACTTTTGAAATTTCTCTTCTCTCTGTTTTCTTGTTTATGACAGCAATTTGTTTAAGCACCTAACTTGGCTTTTATTTTTTTTTTCACTTCTTATATAAGCTCTTCTTTTCTCTTTTCCTTTTTCCCACTTCTTTTTTCTTTTGATTATCTTTGAACTTGGGCTATTAAAAGGCCCCTTTTCTACTTCTTTTCTTCTCCGGATTATCTTTGAGTTTGGACTATTAAAAGGCCCTTTTTCCACTTCTTTTTTTTCCTTGGATTGTCTTTGAGTTTGGGCTATTAAAAGGCCCTTTTTTCACTTTTTTTTCTTCCGATTGTCTTTGAACCTGGGCTATTAAAGGCACTTTTCCACTTCATTTTTTTTTCTTTGAGGTTGGGCTATTAAAAAGTCCATTTTCCACTTTTTTCCGGATTATCTTTGCATTTGGGCTATTAAAAGGCCCTATTTCCACTTTTTTTCTGAACATCTTTGAACCTGGGCTATTAAGAGGCCCTTGTCCAATTCATTTTTTCCTTTTTTCTGATTTTCTTTGAGGTTGGGCTATTAAAATGCCCTTCTCCCGCTTTTTTTTTCTGATTATCTTTGATTTTTTTTTTTTGGTCTCTACAGAGGAATTGAATTATCTGTACATATAAATAAAAGAAAAAAATAAGAGCCCTTTGTGGTTGTCAGAGACACTTTTCACTTTTGATCTTTATCCATGTGATTCATATCAGCCACAGGTGGTTTCAAATTCGGTGTTATATCGAATGCAGTGAATGTGGATTCCCCTCTCCTAGTTCGAAAGGAAATTATGCCCCAATTAAGTGTTGAATGGTAAATTTACACCGTAAAGTAGTTACTAATTTTTCACTTTGGGGATGCAGTTTTGAAAGGAGGAAAATAACTGGAAGTTTCAATTTGGAAAGAGGAACATTCATTCTCCTTCCTTATTTTGCGTTTATTATAGATGATACAGATTTATACGTCATTCAGGATAATTTCATAACCCTTCAGATTCTTAGAATAAATTATATTATAGCATTTCTAATTAGCTCAAGTATATTATAAACTTCACCAATCAATAGACAAAGCCGGTTTTGGTTAATTAATGGCATCGCCAACACGTTCGACCTAATCACTTTCATTCCTCCGCTTTTCATTTCCTGCGACATCAAAGGCTTCGGTCCAGTTTCAGACCGATTCAAAATTTACGACGAAAACAATTGCCATTAAAATCCGGCCAATCGCCGTCACTGCTTCTATGGCTTCATAAATTTTGGCGAAATGTCTAGCGGTGCCACGTCAAGCCTTCATGCGTCAAATCTAATCAAGCAAATTGCAGTTGCGGTGAGGCACTGACTTTATTGACAAACAGACTGGCCAGAGTTAGTGCCACCACCTAGGTTCTTTTATTGATTCTCTTAATCACATATTTTCTATTTAGTTTGCATTAATCTTTCCTAAAGTGTCTGGTAATTCTGTAAGGCCTGCTTATTTTTCTATTACTTGTTACTGGGCCTTTTCTATTACTATTCTTTTGACTTTGTTTTGTCTCAGTCTGCACGGTAATTTAATGCTATATTACTGTTCTTGCTCTTCTGCCACCTCTAAATTTTCTGTTTCCCCTTCTGTTGTATCCTTTCTATTTATTTTGTTTTCATTCTTAGAATATACTTTTTTTCCGATCTATTTCGCCTATTTATATTTCTTTGGTGACGTAATATTCAATTTCTTATTTCTTCCAATTTACCTCACATGAATAAATTTTCCAACTGTCCTTACGTTCTTGCTCTTTGTAATATCATGTCGTTTTTCCTTATTTCAATCTTGACGATTTTCATTCCTTTATAGTGTCTTCTTTCATGAGATTATGAGATTTTTTTTGTTTCCTTGTTTCATTTCCTTACCTGGGGAGGGGGCGAGGAGGGGGGGGGTGTGTACGGGGATTGAGGAGGTAAGATGCTGGTTAGATGTTGCTTGATGACTTCCTTTTCTTACTTCTTGTGATTTGTTTCTCTTAATATTCTCATCGTTTACGAATCTCATTAATTTCTAGTGTCTTGTTTCCTTATGCTTCTCATGGGTTAATTTTTTATTCTTTTTTAGCGACTTTTCTTCTACTACGCTGTTTTAATTTGCCTAGAAGGGAAGCATTATTTGCCCAGATATTCACCTTATTAAATCCATTTTCAGTATCCGTATACAAGAATGGGACATTCAGTTTTTTCTAAGATATCTGAACATTCTTTTGGATTAGTTTCATTCATCTCAGTACACGTAACCTAAATATCATTCAAGTATGAAACTGGCACAATCATTGCCGTATCTTAATTATATAGAAAGATAGATGAATAAATAGATTGATATCAATACACACCTTAGGGATTTGAGCGAAATTCTATAATAGCTCCAAAAGAAATATTCTCTAAGGAGTATTTATAGATCTGGGTTTGAAGAAAAGGACATTGAAAAATAGAAAATATTTCCTCAAATTTAACGCATATTTCAGCACAAATTACACATATATCTGTGTTAACGAGGCGTTCTAAATTGTTGTAGGTAACTCTGCACCATCACAATGTAAACTTACACTCTCTATTCCTACCCATCAACTTCCGTTTCTGAGCAATTATGAAATAACGGAGAAAAATAATATTTTGCGCACACATGGTAATGGCTTTAATTACCTAGCTTATGTT
>NC_090736.1:32130212-32138943 GCF_036898095.1 Palaemon carinicauda
CTGCAACAATGGGTTGTGAGGGAAACACAAGTGTGTGTCTTTCCTTTCTGAATTGTTATGCTATACTATGCATATCCAGTGATACATAGTTCACTTGATACTCATGGAAATTTCTTCTCTTTACAGAAGGACACTCCGAAGTTGGGAAGTGCTTTCTGCAATGTCAGCAGCAAGAACCTCTGCGGACATGAGTTTTGTAGGAGACACGCAGCATACGCTGTCTCCAAGGATGATCTCCGGTATTGGGACCCTCAGGTATGTACTGTGTGCAGTAACCTGATTAATGAGACATTTAAATAGCTAGGAAGAAGCTTCGTACCAGGGTAAGAGGCTTCCAAAAGAACACTTCTGGCCCTTATCTTCCAAGTGAGAAGATGAGGGCGTATCTTTTCCCTAAGGCATCAGCTGATGCAGTGATTCCCCAGCCTCAAGAGGAGATCCCCTAAGTTCAGATCCAGGTGGATGCTGAAGTCGCGGTCGCGATGCAAGACATCCAGCTAAATGACAGGATATCTGATGTGGACGGGTGTCAGGAGGAAGACCTCCTGGCAGAAGCCCAGGATGAAGTTCAAGCCCCTCTACATCGGCCGGTCTCCCAGTAGAGCTGGGACAGGCCCTCTCTTCTATTGTTGGAATGATCCAACAAATGCAGAAGGAGAATCAGGAGAAGGCGGCTGCAATGGAACTGCGAATGCAGTGCCTCGCAGAATCACATGGGCCCCAGAAAAAGCTCAATGTGAAAGACCTTCCCTTGTGCTCAGATGCTAACCCATGGAGGTATGCTGAGCACATGCCGATGACGACTGGAAAGATCGTCATCTCGGATAAGCTGGGCTCAGTTCCCCTGGAGGGTGGAATTCTGGCCCAGCAAGGCATCATATCCGGACTGTTATGTCCGGCTGAGGAAGGAACCAGCTTCAAAGGAGGAGACAGAGCCGACGGAGGTCATAGTGATGGACCATGCTAAGGCTCAAGCTCTACTTTCATCCTTGATGAAAGACAGGGGCTTCTCTAACTCAAAGGTAGCTGCATTGAATAGGAAGCTCCCTTCCTTTGTGTCCTCGCCTACTAGAGCCTTCCCCCTTTTACAGAAAGGGTTTCTGGCTATACTAAAAGCAATCGAGGCCGGCTAGTCTTGCCCCTCCCTAGAGGAGTGTAAACCCTTGTCGCTGGCCCTGCCTATGGACCACAAAGACTGGAAGGACGTCCATCTTACGTTCTCAGTGGGAAAGTTGGAGGCTGATATTGCCGGACGTCAGTTCGGCAAGGACCTCCCTAAGCTGTCTGACTTTCTTTTGCGAAGTGAGTTCGATACAAAAGAAAGACTGACTGCCTCAATGTCTCTTCAGACTACTCTCGAGACGATGGCAAGTGACCCCAAGGTCCATGAAATGTTCATGGTAGTGGCCAAGCCTCATCTGGCCACAGTGACGAAGGACCTTTATGGCTTCGTCAAGGCAAGGAGAGCTTGTAGGGAGTTCGTGTTTACCTCGGCTACGGTGAGGCACGAGCTAAAGAAACTAATCTCCTCCAACATTTAGGGAAAAGACCTTTTTCCCTTGGTCAAAGAAGTTTTTGATAAAGCCGCCTTGGAGAATAGAAACCTTCTCCAGAAGTGGGGCCTGGCTCTCAAAAGAAAGTCTTCCCCGGATGAGGGTCCTCAACCAAAGAGGAAGACTATGAGGACTAGGCTACCGTCTCGGCCAGCCAAGCCTCTTAGACAGCAACAGCAACTGCAATTGCCAATGCCCCCAGTGCCCCAGATCGTGGCACAAACCCCGACCACCTTTCAGTGGGTACCTCAGGCCGTGTCGACACAGTCCACGGCATTCACCCCAGCGTTCGAAGGGCAGTCTACTTCCTTTCGAGCAAAGCCTAGAGGAGCAGCCAGAGGCTCGTCTAGACGCCCCTCAAGGGGAAGGGGATTCAGGGGTGGTCGTGGTCAGGAAGGCAAGACCTCAGGACGGCAGTCCAAGTGAGGTGATACCGGTAGGAGGGAGACTTCAGAAATTTCGGGATGGGTGGACCTTCGATCCCTGGGCCCACAGCCTACTCAAGAATGGACTGGGCGGGAGCTGGTACAGCACTCCACCCCCGTACCTTCGATTTTTCCAACACTCCACCCCCGTTATGGAGGAGTACGTTCAAGAACGGTTGGAGAAAAAGGGTGAAGCTCATCAATTTCTAAGGGAGGCTGTTTTGTGTTCCCAAGAAAGACTCGGAAAAGCTCAGAGTCATTCTGGACTTGTCGCCACTTAACAAGTTCATAGTGAATTGCAAATTCAAAATGCTAACACTGCAACACATAAGGACCTTACTGCCCAAGAGGGCATATTCCGTCTCTATAGACTTGTCAGACGCCTACTGGCACATTCCAATTAGCCATCGACTCTCCCCCTACCTAGGGTTCAGGCTACAACGAAGACTATATGCCTTCGGAGCCATGCCATTCGGGCTAAACATAGCCCCAAGGATTTTTACGAAGCTTGCGAGCGTAGCTCTCAAACAATTTCGCCTAAAGGGAATTCAGGTAGTAGCCTACCTGGACGACTGGTTGGTGTGGGCAGCATCCGAGACAGAATGCTTGCAAGCTTCCAGTCAAGTGATCCAGTTCCTAGAGTACCTAGGCTTCAAGATCAACAGAAAAAGTCTCGACTTTCTCCATCTCAAAAGTTCCAGTGGCTAAGATCCACTGGGACCTTTTGTCACACCGTTTCTCCACCCCGGCGAAGAAAAGGAAGGAGATAGCGGGTTCTGTCAAGAGACTTCAAGATTCCGAAAGGATATCAAGACACGAGCAGGAGAGAGTACTGCGCTCTCTCCAGTTTGCTTCGGTGACAGACGCAGTGCTAAGAGCACAGCTAAAGGATGCAATCGGAGTTTGGAGAAGTTATGCATCAAATGCGTGAAGAGATCTGAGAAGACCAGCCGCTTCGGCTAAGTACTCTTCTCAGGCCTTGGTCCCAAGCCAGACATCTAAAGAAGTCAGGTTCTTCTTCAGCCACCTCCCCCGTCGGTGACGATTCACTCAGACGCCTCAAAGGAGGGATGGGGAGGTCACTCTCATCGGAAAAAAGTCCAGGGGACTTGGTCCAGGCTATTCAAGACCTTTCTCATAAAACTTTCTAGAAGCTAGGGCAGTGCTCCTTACCTTAAAGAAAGTCTCCCCGCATCATTCGTTCCACATAAAGTGGTAATAGACAGCGAGGTAGTTGTAAGATACTTGAATCGACAAGGATCGAGGTCACCACCTCTCAACCAGGTGATGTTGGCCGTCTTCCGATTGGCGGAAAAGAAGAAGGGGTACCTGTCGGCAGTTCACCTTCAAGGAGTCCGCAATGTGACAGCAGACGCTCTATCCAGGTTCACACCGATAGAGTCGGAATGGTCCTTAGACGCAGGATCATTCTCCTTCATTCTGAATCAGTCCCAGAACTGCAGATAGACCTCTTTGCGACGAAAGACAACAAGAAGTTGCCCCTGTACGTGCCCCGTACGAGGACCCCTTAGCGGAAGCAGTGGACGCGATGTCCCTCGACTGGAACAGATGGTCCAAGATTTATCTGTCCCCTCCTCACAACCTTCTGTTGAGGGTCCTCAACAAACTGATATCCTTCAAAGGGTAGCGGCAATAGTGGCCCACAAGTGGCCGAACAGCGTGTGGTTCCTCCTGGCATTGGAACTGTAGCTGAAGTTTGTACCACTACCAGATCCAGTTCTGACCCAGCGAGTCCAGAAGTCAACTGTCTGTGCTTCATTACAGAAAACCCGGACCCTGCAGTTCATGATTTTCTCTCCCTAGCGGTGAGAAAGCGTTTCGGGATTTCGAAAGCCAGTATAGACTTCCTTGAGGAATATAAATGCAAATCTACTAGAAGGCAATATGAGTCATCTTGGAGAAAATGGGTGGCCTTTTGTCAAGGCGAAGATTCCGCAGGAGATCTTGACAGACTTCTGCTTATCTTTTTTCCCCACCTCCATGGTCAAGGGTTGGCAGCGAACACGATTTCAGCGTGTAAGTCTGCTTTGACAAGACCCATCCTATATGCCTTCCAGGTCGACCTAGGTAACGAGATCTTTAATAAAGTCCCGAAAGCCTGTGCTAGGCTCAGACCTTCAGCACCTCCAAAGCCCATTTCATGGTCTTTAGACAAGTTCTTCATTTCGCTTCTCTGTTGAGCAATGAAGAGTGTACGTTAAAGGATTTGACACAAAAAGTTATTTTCCTATTTTGCACTCGCGTCCGGGGCCAGGGTTAGTGAGATTGTAGCCTCTCGAGAGAGGCAGGTCGTGTTCAGTTCCTGGATGGGGAAGAACTGAACCTGTTTCCGGATCCTACATTTCTCGCCAAGAATGAGTTACCCACCAACAGGTGGGGTCCCTGGAGAATCTGCCCTCTGAAAGAAGATGCATCTCTATGTCCAGTAGAATGCCTAAAGGTCTATCTTCATAGAACTTCAGACTTCAAGGGTGGTCAACTATTCAGGGGAGAAACATCAGGCTCAAATTTATCTCTGAATCAACTCAGAGCGAAAATCACATATTTTATTCGCAGAGCGGATCCTGACAATACACCCGCAGGTCACGATCCGAGGAAAGTTGCCTCATTCTTAAATTTCTTTAATTGTATGGATTTTGAACATCTCCGTTCATACACGGGCTGGAAGTCTTCCAGAGTGTTCTTTCGCCACTATGCGAAGCAAGTAGAGGAACTAAAAGAGATCTGTGATAGCAGTGGGTCGCGGTGTTAACCCTACTGTTTAACTCTGCGAGGAACAGTGGTCTTAATTGGGACGATTAATTCCAGGGTGAGTGTGTAGATACATACCGTACTACAAACTAAGTGAGGGCACTGTGTTGCCCATCCAGACTGTTCCATTTCCGAAGGTGAACCTAGCATAAGTGCAGACATGTGTGCCGAGCGTTTCTAACGCTAATGTCATTGTTTGTAATACAGGCTTTTATGACTTTGATACCTCGGTATCTTAAAAGTGGCATCTAATGTTTTTTTTTTCAGACAAACAAGCTCTGTTTACTATCATACTTATGCTTAAAGTTTTGGGTTATCCTCTTCTTATATATATATATATATATATATATATATATATATATATATATATATATATATATATATATATATATATATATATATATATATATATATATATATATTGTGGTTAACCTGTCTATTTATTGCCTGTCAATAATCTGGTTCTTGAGAACCTTGCGTCTCCTTCACCTGTGTCAATTTATTGGTATAATTGAGCATTCATTCTATGTACCTTATCTGGGATAATTCTAATAGAATTGTTCCTTTATGCAAGCTATGTTGCATTGGTTTTCCTCCTATGCGGATATAAAACCTTTGTCCAATACAAGTATTGTGCGGAAAACTGGTCGATATTTCATATTGACGCAGTGGTCCTTTACAAACTATGCTTTACTTAATATAGGGCGAGACCACTATATTAGCTTGCCTGGTATTCATACATAGATATATGTACTCTTCAAGACTTTTCCAGAGTCTAGTAGGACTCTTCCCTGTAGGGGGCATGAAGCTCTAACATATTTTATAGTTAGTTGAAAAGATGTATAACGGTAACATCTTAGGTCTCTAGGTCTAGTCGACCGGGAAAAAATTACCTCCGGGGAGTACGGCACGTTCTGAGAATCCACAGATACAGTAATGCTCTGGTACACTTCCATCAGGACGACATGACTTGAGCCCAAAAAACGGATTTTGAGCGAAGCGAAAAATCTATTTTTGGGTGAGATGGCCATGTCGTCCTGATGGACCCGCCCTTGCCTTTCTAAGAAAGGGCTGTAGGACCCCTCCCTACATACAGTATCTGTAGCACCTCGTGTACGCTACAAGGAATACAGATGGCGCCAGGATTGGCGCCAGGCACGCATACGAATCGGGGGATAGGGAAGCCTTGGGAGCGGCTCCCCTTTTTCTTTCCCGAATTCGTATCTCGTCAATCACCTCCTACGAGACGAAATCTCTGTCCAGGTTGTAGATTGCCATGTGACGTGTCTAGAATACGTCCTCTGATATGTCGCGATATCCCTTTCACGAGGGATACTCGCTCCAGGAGTTAGAATTCTGGTACCTTAAGGTAAATTCTCTGGGAATATCGCCGTAGTTGTAATATACCCTAGGAAGCTACCCTATAGGAACTTCCATCAGGACGACATGGCCATATCACCCAAAAATAGATTTTTCGCTTCGCTCAAAATCCGTTATATACACATACGTATACATGAACATATATCACAAGCACACGTGATTTTAATTAATGTAAATATCACCCACGAAATGCATTTAATACCGAATTCTATCTTGGGAAATACATATCCACTTGGAATTCATTTTATGGTAACAGCTTCTGGCCGGGTGGTGATTCGAACCACCACCTGTACGGCTAGAAACTATGCTTGGCAGGGACCCTACCGACTCTGCTATCAAGAGAGACTAAAAGTTTATGACAAGTCCCCCTACATATTCCTGTCGAATTCAGGATTCTGTTCATAGACTTGAAATAGACCCATCTCCACCATGATAGCTGAATCGTGAGTTTGCAACACGTGGTATTTTAATGAACATATATCACAAGCACACGTGATTTTAATTAATGTAAATATCACCCACGAAATGCATTTAATACCGAATTCTATCTTGGGAAATACATATCCACTTGGAATTCATTTTATGGTAACAGCTTCTGGCCGGGTGGTGATTCGAACCACCACCTGTACGGCTAGAAACTATGCTTGGCAGGGACCCTACCGACTCTGCTATCAAGAGAGACTAAAAGTTTATGACAAGTCCCCCTACATATTCCTGTCGAATTCAGGATTCTGTTCATAGACTTGAAATAGACCCATCTCCACCATGATAGCTGAATCGTGAGTTTGCAACACGTGGTTATTTTAATGAACATATATCACAAGCACACGTGATTTTAATTAATGTAAATATCACCCACGAAATGCATTTAATACCGAATTCTATCTTGGGAAATACATATCCACTTGGAATTCATTTTATGGTAACAGCTTCTGGCCGGGTGGTGATTCGAACCACCACCTGTACGGCTAGAAACTATGCTTGGCAGGGACCCTACCGACTATGCTATCAAGAGAGACTAAAAGTTTATGACAAGTCCCCCTACATATTCCTGTCGAATTCAGGATTCTGTTCATAGACTTGAAATAGACCCATCTCCACCATGATAGCTGAATCGTGAGTTTGCAACGAGTGGTTATTTTAATGAACATATATCACAAGCACACGTGATTTTAATTAATGTAAATATCACCCACGAAATGCATTTAATACCGAATTCTATCTTGGGAAATACATATCCACTTGGAATTCATTTTATGGTAACAGCTTCTGGCCGGGTGGTGATTCGAACCACCACCTGTACGGCTAGAAACTATGCTTGGCAGGGACCCTACCGACTCTGCTATCAAGAGAGACTAAAAGTTTATGACAAGTCCCCCTACATATTCCTGTCGAATTCAGGATTCTGTTCATAGACTTGAAATAGACCCATCTCCACCATGATAGCTGAATCGTGAGTTTGCAACACGTGGTTATTTTAATGAACATATATCACAAGCACACGTGATTTTAATTAATGTAAATATCACCCACGAAATGCATTTAATACCGAATTCTATCTTGGGAAATACATATCCACTTGGAATTCATTTTATGGTAACAGCTTCTGGCCGGGTGGTGATTCGAACCACCACCTGTACGGCTAGAAACTATGCTTGGCAGGGACCCTACCGACTCTGCTATCAAGAGAGACTAAAAGTTTATGACAAGTCCCCCTACATATTCCTGTCGAATTCAGGATTCTGTTCATAGACTTGAAATAGACCCATCTCCACCATGATAGCTGAATCGTGAGTTTGCAACACGTGGTTATTTTAATGAACATATATCACAAGCACACGTGATTTTAATTAATGTAAATATCACCCACGAAATGCATTTAATACCGAATTCTATCTTGGGAAATACATATCCACTTGGAATTCATTTTATGGTAACAGCTTCTGGCCGGGTGGTGATTCGAACCACCACCTGTACGGCTAGAAACTATGCTTGGCAGGGACCCTACCAACTCTGCTATCAAGAGAGACTAAAAGTTTATGACAAGTCCCCCTACATATTCCTGTCGAATTCAGGATTCTGTTCATAGACTTGAAATAGACCCATCTCCACCATGATAGCTGAATCGTGAGTTTGCAACACGTGGTTATTTTAATGAACATATATCACAAGCACACGTGATTTTAATTAATGTAAATATCACCCACGAAATGCATTTAATACCGAATTCTATCTTGGGAAATACATATCCACTTGGAATTCATTTTATGGCTAACAGCTTCTGGCCGGGTGGTGATTCGAACCACCACCTGTACGGCTAGAAACTATGCTTGGCAGGGACCCTACCGACTCTGCTATCAAGAGAGACTAAAAGTTTATGACAAGTCCCCCTACATATTCCTGTCGAATTCAGGATTCTGTTCATAGACTTGAAATAGACCCATCTCCACCATGATAGCTGAATCGTGAGTTTGCAACACGTGGTTATTTTAATGAACATATATCACAAGCACACGTGATTTTAATTAATGTAAATATCACCCACGAAATGCATTTAATACCGAATTCTATCTTGGGGTTCGAATCACACCCGGAAGGGTA
>NC_090736.1:32139443-32141943 GCF_036898095.1 Palaemon carinicauda
GTTTATAGTTCATTCTTTGGCAGTCTCCTAAAATTTTTTTTTTTAAAACCAATTATATGAAGTTAAAGAAAACTTCACTGCTCTTTTGAAGTAAGAAGTTATGGATGTCAATGTAGAATAGATTAATTATGTTGTTAAAAGTTACTAAGCAAAAGTACAATTCCGGTTATATAGAAGATAGATTATCTAATTCCAGTTGGTGCTGTTATGATCAATTGTTGTGTTTAATGAACTAGAAATAGATTAGGCCTTAAAAGAATGGTAGTAGAATTAGAATAGAATGAAGTGCAAAAACAGACAATGCTGATTTATTTTGCAAGAAAAAAATGTAGATATGGAGATGAGGGAGTTTTTAGAAATTGCAAACTGAATATCACACGAGGATTTGTCAGGATTTTTTGCACCATTAAAAGCTATTCAAGTTTGTTGCTTAGGTTAAACTTCCAAGAATTGCATCTGCAAAAGTACACATTTATCTCTATGACTCATGGTTTTTTTTTTTTTTTTTTTTTTTTTTTTTTTTTAGGACAAAAAAACACCATACAAAAATGTGTTTGATATTTGAATGATGAGATATTATTAAAACAAAGATATATTTTTTTTTCATTTTTTTAAATTTTTTTTTTCTTACATCCGTCATCATTATCAACATTTAAGTATAATTTGCTACTATATCAAATTGGTAGAACTTCAAACGTTCAAACTTGCAGCAAATGTTTTTATGTTGAACAAGCTGACATGAGTCTTTTTATAGTTTATATATAACATGTCCGTTTTAATGTTATTAATGCTTTAAATTATTTTATTTGGATTGTTCATTACTTCTTATTTCATTTATTTATTTCCTTATTTCCTTTTCTCACTAGACAATTTTTCCCTGTTGGAACCCTTGGGCTCATAACATCTTGCATTTCCAACTAGGGCTGTAGCTTAGCTAATAATAATAATAATAATAATAATAATAATAATAATAATAATAATAATAATAATAATGCAACAACAAGAACAAGAACAAGAAAAGCAACAACAACAACAACAGCAACAACAACAACGAAAATAATGATAATAATAATAACAATAATATAAACAATAACAATATCATCCACTTTCAAACAAGAGTCGAGTTATCGCCATAAAACACAAAATAAATACCATATGAACGCGGAACCAACTCCTGGTGATGCTTGCAGGGCTTCATAAATTCTAGGTAAAGCAGACCGGTGCCATGCAAAGCTTTCCTGTGTCAAATTTAATCAAGTAAATTACAGGTGAGGTGAGACACCGAGTTCATTGCCAAACCTTTGGGGTACAATCTGGGTTTTCCCTTCCCGATTTTTGTTTTTAGTTTTCTCGTTTTCATGACTAATTACCTCCTCCAACGAAGTTGGAAGAATGCTGAGTTTTAACACCTGTTTGTGTGTTTTTTGTTTGTGAACACCTAACTGGCCACAATTTCAACCACAGAATAATGAAACTTAAAGGGATTAACTGTTATCTAAAAAGCTAGAAACTATTAAATTTTCTAAAGGTCAAGGTCAAAGGTCAGGGTGATAGTCAAGCAAAATGTACAATTCACGTAATCAGCCATAAGATTAGACATCGTTTTCACTGAGACTTCAAACTTAGTTCATATGTGAGTGTATGAAAATCCACACCAATTTATACATGTTAAGGTCATAGGTCATCGCTAAGGTCGAACAAAAAGTCCATAAATAAGCTAACACTCTAGTTCTATTTGTTTTTCTTCATTTACTGAGCAAAAATATGGAAATAATTTTGTTCCGTGGTGTTTTTTCTTTTAGTTAACAATTTGCTCTCTTTATATATTTTTTTTTATTTCTAGTTTACGTTGGGTGTTAAATTTTCTATCTGTTGTTGTGTGATTTTCAACACATCATCCCATTATTTCTTTACCATGATTTTATTAACTCCTAACATATATGAAGGTGCCTTCAGATTCTAATAATTCGAAATAGTTTTAATATTAAGTCAGCAATATTCTCGAGCTAGAGAAATTACAGTGAAATGTTGAATAGAAATAAAATAATTAAAATGTATGAATAGAACCAGGTGTCGTCACTCTACGCATTGACCTAATATTTATCTTATTAAGATAGGACTGCGCTGATGTATATATATATATATATATATACACACATATATAAATATATATATATATATATATATGTATATAAATTTATATATATATATATATATATGTATGTATATATATTCATATACATATACTGTATATATATATATATATATATGTATATATATTCATATACATATAGTGTATATATATATATATATATATTATATTATATATATATATATATATATATTTATATATATATATATATATATATAAACAGTATATGTATGTGAATATATATACATATATATATATATATTTATATTTATATTTATACATATATATATATATATATATATATGTATAAACAATATATGTATGTGAATATATATATATATATATATA
>NC_090736.1:32151943-32154443 GCF_036898095.1 Palaemon carinicauda
TGTGGTCGTGAAGTTCGTATGATTGGCCTTGATTTTAGTGCTACCTTTGACCGTGTTAATCATGAGGCCCTTGTTTTCAAACTGAAACAGTTGGGAGTGGGTGGGTCGTTTCTTAGCATTATTGTTGATTTTTTAAGTAGTAGATCTCAAAGAGTAGTTGTTGATGGGCACCATAGTGAGTATAGGAATGTGATATCCGGTGTTCCACAGGGTAGTGTTCTTGGCCCATTACTTTTCATACTATATACACATGACATGTGGTTTGGCCTAGAAAATAAGCTTGTTGCATATGCAGATGATGCTACTCTCTTTGCATCAATTCCATCCCCTGAATGTAGACCTGGGGCTGGTGAATCCCTTAATAGAGATCTAGCTAAAATTAGTGCATGGTGCAAGTTATGGGGTATGAAGTTGAATCCTAACAAAACTCAAAGTATGATTGTAAGTAGGTCAAGGACGGTGGCTCCTCAACATCCGGATCTCAGTATTGATAATGTTTCTTTAAATTTGTATGACTTTCAAAATTTTAGGTGTGATTCTCGACAGCAAATTTACTTTTGAGAAACATATAAGGTCTGTGTCTTCTTCAATTGCACAAAAAATTGGCTTATTGAGAAAGTCTTTTAAGATATTCGGTGATCAATCTATTCTGAAGAAGTGTTTTTATTCTTTTATTCTACCTTGTTTTGAGTATTGTTCTCCTGTCTGGTCTTCAGCTGCTGATTCTCATCTTAATTTGTTGGACAGAAACTTACGGTCTATTAAATTTCTTATTCGTGATCTAGATATTAATCTCTGGCACCGTCGTTCAATTAGTTCATTATGCATGTTGCATAAGATTTTTCATAACTCTGACCATCCTTTACATTCAGATCTCCCTGGACAATTCTATCCTGTTCGTAATACTAGGCTGGCAGTTAATTCTAATAGCCAGGCCTTTTCCATCATAAGACTCAATACCACGCAGTACTCTAGAAGTTTTATTCCAGCTGTTACCAAGTTGTGGAATGATCTTCCTAATCGGGTTGTTGAATCAGTAGAACTTCAAAAGTTCAAAGTTGGAGCAAATGCTTTTTTGTTGACCAGGCGGACATGAGTCTTTTTATAGTTTAAATATGACATATTTGTTTTTGAAGTTGTTCATAGTTTATATATGACATATCTGTTATGACGTTGTTACTTTTTTTAGAATGATTTACTGTTAATTTGTTCTTTTCAGTTATTTATTTCCTTATTTCCTTTCCTCACTGGGCTATTTTTCCCTATTGGAGCCCCTGGGCTTATAGCATTTTGCTTTTCCAATTAGGGTTGTAGCTTGGATAGTAATAATAATAATAATAATAATAATGATAATAATAATAATAATAATAATAATAATAATAATAATAATAATAATATATACATCTATATACTTTTCTTTATATAAATATACATATATATACTTATATATATATATATATATATATATACACAAAGTACATACTGGATATATATATATATATATATATACGCAAATTACATACTGGATATATATATATATATATATACATATTACATACTGGATATATATATATATATATATATGTGTGTGTGTGTGTGTGTGCGTGTGTGTGTGTGTGCATAGGTGTGTGTGCGTATGTGACTTTTCTGAATGGGGTTACTATAATACAATGAAAGTGTTTGTGTATCTCCATGATCAACAAAGCTGTACTAGTCAGAGTCACCCATACGAGGTTGGTTTGTTGTGAGCGTTTAGACTAAAGTCTCCCACCATTACCGTGGTGATGAAATAGGTAAGCCCCAGATATGGAGTCGAATAGAAACGGCAGCATTTGTATATATATATATATATATATATATATATATGTTTGTGTGTGTGTGTGTATTTGTGTGTGGGAGGGGAAGGGGGAGGGAGAATTAAGCGCGGTCATGAACATCATGTCCCACTATCTTATTGTATATTTCATTTACTTTGCTCGAAAATAATCACATTTGAATATATTTCAAGATCCTATAAAATATATGAAATATTGCTATAAATACTATTTTGTATTTTCATTGAAAGTAAATATTAACTTTCATTCATAAAATTAAACTTTTCATTCGAGTTACATTAGCAATTGATGTTATTAACATTGTATATTTTTATCAATTACGAATGTATTGCGGTGATTAAGTTTTCCAAATATTCATTAGTCGCTATAAGGATAATTTAACTGAAATTAAATAAACACAAAAGGTATTGAAACAGAAAATATCCTTTCAACACAATATATCAATCAGGTGGTCCATTTTGGGAAGCTGCTTTCGGGTGACTGAGCCATTTTAACTATGCATTGCTGAACACTTTCAAAATACCCTCTTGAAGCATTTCACCCAGATTTCCGGCCCTTTCTGAGAGTGACATATGTGCATAAACAGAAAGCAAGGGACAACAGCGTCCTTGTGATAGCTCTCAGTAGAGATCAAACAGGGAATCTGAGTTCGTTTTCGATTCTTC
>NC_090736.1:32159443-32162060 GCF_036898095.1 Palaemon carinicauda
TCCAGCAGATCGGTAAGCAGGGACGTTTTCAGTAGATTACCACTATCTTTGTCTACAAAATGAGATGGATACTTCAAAATTGATGCTGATTCATGAATTTTCCTTAAATCTGCTTCATCGAAACCAAGGCAACTTGGCCGCAGGGCCCGAAAAAAAAAAAAAAAAAAAAAAAAACATAGATGAGAAAACATCATTTAAGCTGATTGGTGATGATTAGTATGAAATATATATACGCTACTGGTGTATTTCTCCTCGTTTAGGGAAAACTGACAGCTAGATTCGACCGAGAGCCTAAAAACAAAATCATAAAACGACTTTTACTATATTAGTAACTCGGGCACACTATTCTATCATATTTCTTTTCCTCATGTTTTGTTAGAGTTTTTATAGTTTATATAGGAGATAATTATTCTAATATTATTACTCCTCTTTAAATATTTTATTTTTCCTTGTTTGCTTTCCTCACTGGGCTATCTTCCCTATTGCAGCCCCTGGGTTTATAGCTCTCAGTAGAGATCAAACAGGGAATCTGAGTTCGTTTTCGATTCTTCTCTCTGGAATAGCGAAATCTGATTACAGGTTATCGGTTCAAAAATTGTTTAAAACTACTTTGAAGATATATTTTTTCATCGCTTTTTTGAAAATATATATCGGATAATGATTTAGGTGAGATCATGATACGAATGAAAGAATTGGATGGTTGCGGTATGGCTTTATGAATATTTTTTTTCTCTAAATCATAAAGCTTCTGAGTTTGCAACAGTTTTCTTGAAATATTCTCCACTATATGAGTCCCATATTTTTTTTTTTTTTTTTTTTGTCAGATATTCGATACTATTTACTTATTCGACGGTATGTAATTAATGTAAAATTGAATATGAAACAATTATAAGTCAATTAGACAAACAAATTCGAGTATAATGAGGTTCGAACCGAAATGTTCGAGAAAATGAGATATTCATATATCTGTAAAAGACTAAAACCGAAATGTTTGAGTAACCAATACCCTTAGGAAAGAGAGAGAGAGAGAGAGAGAGAGAGAGAGAGAGAGAGAGAATGTTCATCTCTTGCTCTAAATGTTTTATTTCACGGGAGTGTTGATTATTCCATTGACTTTGCAGGACAATTCTACAAAGAAAGAGATATAGAATATAAGAAACGTCAATGACTGGACATCTTGCTTAGTAACTAAATGATTTTGATGTCATTGTTTTACATTTTCTATAAATACAGCAAAAAAATTTTATTTTATTGGAAACAAGAACATTTATTGCATTATACCTAAGGCTTAAGATTATTTCTTATTCATTTCAAAACTTTATCCCAGATAAATATACTAACCTAGTCTTTAAAGTTTTATTGTCGAGCATTCTAGAATTTCCTTAAATTATTTTTGTGGATATTTGATAGCTTTGTGATGGCCTCTTTGGAACGTCTCTGCCTGGTGATCTGCCGCACTGGGGTTTTACCCTCAAGCTCAATAGATTCTTGTAGTGTCTTTAACCTCACCATTCTTGTGAACTAAGGATGAGGAGTTTTGGGGGAGCCTGAATGTTAACTGCTGAGTCATCAGCAGTCATTGATTGTCGCTTCCTGGTCTTATCTTGGGTGAAGAGGAGAACCTGGGCGCTGATCATATGTATGTATGGTCAGTCTCTAGGGCATTGTCCTGATAGCTAGGGCATTGTTACTGTCCCTTGCCTCTGCCATTCATGGGTGGTCTTTAAACCTTTAAACTGCACTAACAAGCCATACATTATCTTAAACGGCTGCAAAGAAGTAACAGAAATATTTTTTCATCAACAGCAATTTCATTGTTTTATTCAATTTCCTTTTAGCACAAAAAACATGTAATTTCAATGATGAGGAATTCTTATAAGAAACATCAGCATAAAATTAAAGACGCGGTAATACCACTATGTTGATAGGAAAGAAGGAATTAATAGATCGTTTTCCAAATCCAATCTGGTTATCAGGGATAAAACTCTGCGTTTGACTTCCTCAAGGTGTAATTCAATTAGCGAAAGGTGATTGGAAGCCGTAAGCCAAAGGCACTGAATATATTAGACTCTAAACTGGATCGATAATGGCATTGGAGCGATACAAACCACGTAAACCTGTAGATGACCTTCATATTCAAAAAGTAGGCCTAAAGCTGTTTTATTTAATCTGATGATTAACACCAATTACAAAATCTTGCCCAAAGATTATCTAGGTTTAGTTGAATTTTATCATTTTCATTTAATCTGATAATTTGTTCCGTTTAAGACACTCGAGGAAACTAATTATCCGAAGCAGCGAATATATTCATGAACAAAATAAATTTCATAGTTTCGTGTTAATATTAATCAAGGAAACAGAATATATATATATATATATATATATATATATATATATATATATATATATATACATGTGTGTGTGTGTGCGTGTGTGTTTGTGTGTGCGTGTGTGTTGTGTGTGTGTGTGTGTCTATCATCATCATCTCCTACGCCTATTGATAGATGTATATATGTATATACTGTATGCAAATACACACACACACACACACACACATATATATATATATATATATATTTATATACATATATATATATATATATATATATATATATAT
>NC_090736.1:32162560-32195060 GCF_036898095.1 Palaemon carinicauda
CTCAGTAGAGAGCATGCTTTTGCCACGCCTAACATTATGATTTTGCTCTTAACTACACTGCGTCATAGTTCTTTGGTATATTACCTTCAAAATTTAGTAGATGTGTCCTTGGGCCATACCAAACATGACCACCAAGTTTCGTTGAAATTGGTTCAGTAGTTTTTAAGTAATGTTTTCCACAAACAAAAAAACATTAACTTTGTGATTATATTCAAAGTACTGATGCGTTCCTCTTCTTTGTTGTACTTAATAAAAAAATTTACAGATTAATCCCTAGGTCATGCCCAACATGACTACCAAATTTGGTCAAAATCATTGCTGTAGTTTTTGCGTAAAGTTGCTCACAAACAAACAAGCAAACCCTTCACAAAAACTTCAAGTTTACCGAAGGCAAAAAAGAAACTTCTGTTATGACGTACACAGAAAAGACAATTAAACAAACAATTTAAAAGCTAATTGTTTTGAAAAAGTTGTTTACCAAGAGTTTATCCAATTTGTACATGCTGGGCATGTGTTATGCCGTCCTTAACAGCTTTTTTTATAATACAATAGTATTCTCGATGAAGATTCTTTTTACAATATCTTTCCAATACAAATGTTTTAGCATCTTTTCAGTTGATAGTGTGGTTACATTCATTCATATACTGATTCTAAGAAAGTTAGAATGAGTTGGTAATTCATGGTAAAATCATTATTAAAAACTGCTCCATAAAAACCATTCATCGTTTTTCAAACGTTTAATGGTCGCTCATGAAAAGCAGAGTTAAGGGACAGTAACAATGCCCTAGCAAGCAGGACAGTGCCCTAGAGACAGACCATATAACAGATGATTAGCGCCCAAGCCCGCTCAACCAAAGCTAGGACCAGAGAGGGCCAGGCAATGGATACTGCTGACTCAGCAGTTACACCTATAGACTTCCAAACCAATCGCCTCCTTAGCTCACAAAGAGGGTGAGGTTGCAGCCACTCCAAAAACTATCGGGCTCGAGTGGGGCTCGAATCCTAGTCCAGCAGATCGGTAAGCAGGGACGTTTTCAGTAGATTACCACTATCTTTGTCTACAAAATGAGATGGATACTTCAAAATTGATGCTGATTCATGAATTTTCCTTAAATCTGCTTCATCGAAACCAAGGCAACTTGGCCGCAGGGCCCGAAAAAAAAAAAAAAAAAAAAACATAGATGAGAAAACATCATTTAAGCTGATTGGTGATGATTAGTATGAAATATATATACGCTACTGGTGTATTTCTCCTCGTTTAGGGAAAACTGACAGCTAGATTCGACCGAGAGCCTAAAAACAAAATCATAAAACGACTTTTACTATATTAGTAACTCGGGTACACTATTCTATCATATTTCTTTTCCTCATGTTTTGTTAGAGTTTTTATAGTTTATATAGGAGATAATTATTCTAGTATTATTACTCCTCTTTAAATATTTTATTTTTCCTTGTTTGCTTTCCTCACTGGGCTATCTTCCCTATTGCAGCCCCTGGGCTTATAGCATCCTGTTTTTCCAACTAGAGTTGTAGCTAAGCAAGTATTATTATTATTATTAATAATAATAATGATAATAATAATAATAATAATAATAATAATAATAATAATAATAATAATAATAATAATAATAATAATAATAATAATAATAATAATAATAATAATAATAATAATAATAATAATGTTGGGTTATGTAGCTATAAAAGTCCAATCCAATTACCATCTCAGTTTCCTATGTGAAAACTTACTAGAGCCTGGCACCCTATAGAACAATTCTTCCTTTCCATGGTATTGCATCTTATTGAGACTAAGTACCTACCTATACCCTAACATTTGCACTTTTCTTCCTGCTACCTTTCAATTACACAGGAGAAAATGAGTGTGACCTTCCCTTTTCTCCAGTCACTACCCTTTCTCTTTTGTTTCATTAAATACCAATCTATGCAATAAATATATTTTGAATGTAATTGTATCCGTTTGAATTCATATATAATTAGTTTTATTATGCCGTAGGATTTTATTGGTTATTTAAAATCAGGAGCAAGCAAATCTATCTATCTACCTGTCTATCTACCTGCATATGTATAAATATATACTGTTATAATAAATTTTGCACATTTTGGTGTGTTTTTCATATTCAAATAAGCCATATATTTTTGGAACATTAATGTCTGGATTTTCTTAACGACCTCGGGATCAAAGCCTCAGGCGAAATCATACAAAGACAATTGTTGCTGACCGGTCGGGAATCGAACCTTGGTCCTGTGAACTTGTAACAACAGTGTCTTACCACTTAGCTACGAAGAAAGATAAAAGTCAATGATAATTCTTCATACACCTGACATCACTGAGATTGCCAAACAATTCTTCTTTGCCCATGGGGTTACTGCACTGTAATTGTTCAGTGGCCACTATCCTCTTGTTAAGGGTAGAAGAGACTCTATGGCTGTGGTCAATCACCTCAAAAACAAATCATTATTCTCTAGTCTTGAGTAGTGTCATAGACTCTGTACTAGGGTCTTACACTGAGTTGGGTAGGAGTTCTCTTGCTTGGGGGTACACTCGGGCCCGCTGTTCTATCTTGTTTCTCTTCATCGTGTTTTGTTAAAGTTTTTATAGTTTATATAGGAGATATTTGTTTTAATGTTGTTACTCTTCTTAAAAATTAGATTTTTCCTTGTTTCCTTTCTTGACTTACACACACACACACACACACATATATATATATATATATATATATGCGTTATTATGCCTTTCGAAATCTAACAATATATATATATATATATATATATATATTGTTAGATTTCGAAAGGCATAATAACGCACACTTCTCTAGCACCCTCCCTTACACCGTAACGAATTTTACTTTACCGCCAGTAGATGGCCTCAAAGGCACCTTGTCCAAACTAATACAGTCAATTATTTGAAGAACATGCGTGTCCAAAAAGTGTGGTAGGAAGGTAGAGCCTAGAGAGTTGGTAGTTGGTAAATTGTCCAACTACCGTTTCCTTATTGGAAATTAACTTATTCATCAGAAAATGGTTTGAATTTTTAATGTGATATCGGAAGTAGCCTGAGTTTACGTAAGAAAGTGGTTAGTATTTCCTTTCTTTGTCAGAACAAATGGATGGTAAGAAATTTCCCTGTACAAGTGACCAAGATAACAATCATCATTATAGTTAAGATTAGTGGGATGAGTTTGGGACAGCGCTGCCAAATGAAATTTCCTTGAATGGAGAATATCATTATTCATTACAGATTCAAATAATCTAAGGAGTAATAGTTATATGTAAGATGATGCATGGCTATGGTTTAATTAGATATTGTTATAATTAGCGTAATCAACGTATATAAATCGATTATGAAACAGAAAATGGTCATATTTCTGTCTTCGTCAACGCCTGTGTTACGTCATCGACCTGCGAATTTGTTAATAAGGGCGTTCCACACTGTTAATCATTCGTAAAATAAACCTAATCAACATTTTCTTTGTAAATGTATGTATGTCAGTAAATCTTTTTCTTGGTTCGATATAGGTTAAAACAATCCATTAAGCATACATATATATATATATATATATATATATATATACCATTAATATTATTCCTTAATAGTAACGACCACGGAATTTCTTAGTCAATAATAGGCAATTCATGAATATAAGAAAAATTATTTTGAACGATCGTTGAGAGAGAGAGAGAGAGAGAGAGAGAGAGAGAGAGAGAGAGGACGCCTACAAGGCAGGGATGCTTATGATCTCTGCAAATGAATCAGAAGAAACGGAGTATACCTATAAGAAGAGCCAATGTTCATATAAATAAGTAAAGTGTGGATTTTGTATTAATTTATTAAAGATATATGACAATTATTTGTCAATATTCATTTTAATAATACGAATATTGATCGCGATGTTTTCAAAGGAATTTGTTGCTAGCCATAGAGTTGAAGATGATAGTTTGGAGAGGCGGAAATGTAAGCATACATGATTATAATGTCTCCGGGATTAATGAGATTATAAGTAAAGTTTTGCTCCATAAAAAAGTTATTTCAAAAGAACGGGTTTTTCAGCAACAATATCAAAGTCAGTTTAAATTAGGTCACAATGAAGGTTTCCCTTCCTTACATTTTTGATGGAGAGGTTAACAAAGATGATTGGTTGTTGGATGACAAGAATGGTCAAACGAGATTTTTTTTAAGTAGCTTTTTCAAATAACTCACAAGTACCCATGAGCCATAGAAATGGGAATAGTTTAGGGCGCTCAAAACAATTAAAGGTTTATCCTTATTTCTATCACATATAGGATCGAGTCCTCGTTCGGGCAGTAATATTTATCATTAATGAAATTAACCTAAGAGCTTGAGATTCCAAGGCAGAGGGAATTCGATATTAAGGGGTATTTGTAACTTATTTGAAAAAGAAATTAAATATCTATGTATATATATATATATATATATAAATGTATATATATATATATATATATACATATATATAAATGTATATATATATATATATATATATATGTATATCTATCTATCTATCTAGACATATATATATATATATATATATGTATATCTATCTATCTATCTAGACATATATATATATATATATATATTCAAATAAGCCATATATATTTTTGTTACATTAATGTCTGGATTCTCTTAACGACCTCGGGAGCAGAGCCCCAAGCGAAACCGCACAAAGACAAGAGCTTGGCTCCGGCCGGGAATCGAACCCTGGTCGGCAAGCTTGTACAGACAGTGACTAACCCACTTGGCCACGAAGAAAGATAAAAGTCAATGACAATTCTTCTGTACTTATACCTGTCGAATTATGGTATTTTGTACTTAGAATTGAAATCAACCCATCTTCACCATCATAGCTAATTGGTAGTTTGTTACTTGGCATTTAATTAATGATAAATTTTGCATATTTTTACGTGTTTTTCATATTCAAATAAGCCATATATATTTTTGATACATTAATGTCTGGATTCTCTTAACGACCTCGGGATCAGAGCCCCAGGCGAAATCACACAAAGACAAGAGCTTGGCTCCGGCGGGGAATCGAACCCTGGTCGGCAAGCTTGTACAGACAGTGACTAACCCACTTGGCCACGAAGAAAGATAAAAGTCAATGACAATTCTTCTGTACTTATACCTGTCGAATTCAGGTATTTTGTACTTAGAATTGAAATCAAACCATCTTCACCATCGTAGCTAATTGGTAGTTTGTTACTTGGCATTTAATTAATGATAAATTTTGCACATTTTTTCGTGTTTTTCATATTCAAATAAGCCATATATATTTTTGATACATTAATGTCTGCATTCTCTTAACGACCTCGGGATCAGAGCCCCAGGCGAAACCGCACAAAGACAAGAGCTTGGCTCCGTCTGGGAATCGAACCCTGGTCGGCAAGCTTGTACAGACAGTGACTAACCCACTTGGCCACGAAGAAAGATAAAAGTCAATGACAATTCTTCTGTACTTATACCTGTCGAATTCAGGTATTTTGTACTTAGAATTGAAATCAACCCATCTTCACCATCATAGCTAATTGGTAGTTTGTTACTTGGCATTTAATTAATGATAAATTTTGCACATTTTTACGTGTTTTTCATATTCAAATAAGCCATATATATTTTTGATACATTAATGTCTGGATTCTCTTAACGACCTCGGGATCAGAGCCCAAGGCGAAATCACACAAAGACAAGAGCTTGGCTCTGGCCGGGAATTGAACCCTGGTCGGCAAGCTTGTACAGACAGTGACTAACCCACTTGGCCACGAAGAAAGATAAAAGTCAATGACAATTCTTCTGTACTTATACCTGTCGAATTCAGGTATTTTGTACTTAGAGTTTAAATCAACCCATCTTCACCATCGTAGCTAATTGGTAGTTTGTTACTTGGCCTTTAATTAATGATAAATTTTGCACATTTTTACGTGTTTTTCATATTCAAATAAGCCATATATATTTTTGATACATTAATGTCTGGATTCTCTTAACGACCTCGGGATCAGAGCCCCAGGCGAAATCACACAAAGACAAGAGCTTGGCTCCGGCCGGGAATCGAACCCTGGTCGGCAAGCTTATACAGACAGTGACTAACCCACTTGTCCACTAAGAAAGATAAAAGTCAATGACAATTCTTCTGTACTTTATACATGTCGAATTCAGGTATTTTGTACTTAGAATTGAAATAAACCCATCTTCACCATCGTAGCTAGTTGGTAGTTTGTTACTTGGCATTTAATTAATGATAAATTTTGCACATTTTTACGTGTTTTTCATATTCAAATAAGCCATATATATTTTTGATACATTAATGTCTGGATTCTCTTAACGACCTCGGGATCAGAGCCCCAGGCGAAATCACCCAAAGACAAGAGCTTGGCTCCGGCCGGGAATCGAACCCTGGTCGGCAAGCTTGTACAGACAGTGACTAACCCACTTGGCCACGAAAAAAGATAAAAAGTCAATGACAATTCTTCTGTATAGCTTATTTGAATATGAAAAACACGTAAAAATGGGAAAAATTTATCATTAATTAAATGCCAAGTAACAAACTACCAATTAGCTACTATGGTGAAGATGGGTTGATTTCAATTCTAAGTACAAAATACCTGAATTCGACAGGTATAAAGTACAGAAAAATTGTCATTGACTTTTATCTTTCTTTGTGGACAAGTGGGTTAGTCACTGTCTGTACAAGCTTGCCGACCAGGGTTCAATTCCCGGCCGGAGCCAAGCTCTTGTCTTTGTGTGATTTCGCCTGGGGCTCTGATTCCGAGGTCGTTAAGAGAATCCAGACATTAATGTATCAAAAATATATATGGCTTATTTGAATATGAAAAACACGAAAAAATGAGCAAAATTTATCATTAATTAAATGCCAAGTAACAAACTACCAATTAGCTACGATGGTGCAGATGGGTTGATTTAAATTCTAAGTACAAAATACCTGAATTTGACAGGTATAAGTACAGAAAAATTGTCATTGACTTTTATCTTTCTTCGTGGCCAAGTGGGTTAGTCACTGTCTGTACAAGCTTGCCGACCAGGGTTCGATTCCCAGCCGGAGCCAAGCTCTTGTCTATGTGTGATTTCGCCTAGGGCTCTGCTCCCGAGGTCGTTAAGAGAATCCAGACATTAATATATCAAAAATATATATAGCTTATTTGAATATGAAAAACACGTAAAAATGTGCAAAATTTATCATTAATCAAATACCAAGTAACAAACTACCAATTAGCTACGATGGTGAAGATGGGTTTATTTCAATTCTAAGTACAAAATACCATAATTCGACAGGTATTCGTACAGAAGAATTGTCACTGACTTTTATATTTCTTTGTGGCCAAGTGGGTTAGTCAATGTCTGTACAACTTTGCCAACCAGGGTTTGATTCCCTGACGGAGCCAAGCTCTTGTCTTTGTGAGATTTCGCCTGGGGCTCTGATCCCAAGGTCGTTAAGAGAATCCAGACATTAATGTATCAAAAATATATATGGCTCATTTGAATATGAAAAACACGTAAAAATGTGCAAAATTTATCATTAATTAAATGCCAAGTAACAAACTACCAATTAGCTACGATGGTGAAGATGGGTTGATTTCAATTCTAAGTATAAAATACCTGAATTCGACAGGTATAAGTACAGAAGAATTGTCATTGACTTTTATCTTTCTTCGTGGCCAAGTGGGTTAGTCATTGTCTGTACAAGCTTGCCGACCAGGGTTCGATTCCCAGCCGGAGCCAAGCTCTTGTCTTTGTATGATTTCGCCTGGGGCTCTGATCCCGAGGTCGTTAAGAGAATGCAGACATTAATGTATGAAAAATATATATGGCTTATTTGAATATGAAAATCACGTAAAAATGTGCAAAATTTATCATTAATTGAATGCCAAGTAACAAACTACCAATTAGCTACTATGGTGAAGATGGGTTGATTTCAATTCTAAGTACAAAATACCTGAATTCGACAGGTATAAGTACAGAAGAATTGTCATTGACTTTTATCTTTCTTCGTAGCCAAGTGGGTTAGTCACTGTCTGTACAAGCTTGCCGACCAGGGTTCAATTCCCGGCCGGAGCCAAGCTCTTGTCTTTGTGTGATTTCGCCTGGGGCTCTGATCCCGAGGTCGTTAAGAGAATTCAAACATTAATGTATGAAAAATATATATGGCTTATTTGAATATGAAAAACACGTAAAAATGTGCAAAAATTTATCATAAATTAAATGCCAAGTAACAAACTTCCAATTAGCTACGATGGTGAAGATGGGTTGATTTCAATTCTAAGTACAAAATACCATAATTCGACAAGTATAAGTACAGAAGAATTGTCACTGACTTTTATATTTCTTTGTGGCCAAGTGGGTTAGTCACTGTCTGTACAAGCTTGCCGACCAGGGTTCGATTCCCGGCTGGAGCCAAGCTCTTGTCTTTGTGCGGTTTCGCCTGGGGTTCTGCTCCCGAGGTCGTTAAGAGAATCAAGACATTAATGTATCTAAAATATATATGGCTTATTTGAATATGAAAATCACGTAAAAATGTGCAAAATTTATCATTAATCAAATGCCAAGTAACAAACTACCAATTAGCTACGAAGGTGAAGATGGGTTGATTTCAATTCTAAGTAAAAAATACCTGAATTCGACAGGTATAAGTACAGAAGAATTGTCACTGACTTTTATCTTTCTTCGTGGCCAAGTGGGTTAGTCACTGTCTGTACAAGCTTGCTGACCAGGTTTCGATTCCCCACCGGAGCCAAGCTCTTGTCTTTGTGTGATTTCGCCTGGGGCTCTGATCCCGAGGTCGTTAAGAGAATCCAGACATTAATGTATCAAAAATATATATGGCTTATTTGAATATGAAAAACACGTATAAATGTGCAAAATTTATCATTAATTAAATGCCAAGTAACAAACTACCAATTATCTACGATGGTGAAGATGGGTTGATTTCAATTCTAAGTACAAAATACCTTAATTCGACATGTATAAGTACAGAAGAATTGTCATTGACTTTTATCTTTCTTCGTGGCCAAGTGGGTTAGTCACTGTCTGTACAAGCTTGCCGACCAGGGTTCGATTCCCGGCCGGAGCCAAGCTCTTGTCTTTGTGTGATTTCGCCTGGGGCTCCGATCCCGAGTTTGTTAAGAGAATCCAGACATTAATGTATCAAAAATATATATGGCTTGCTTATTTGAATATGAAAAACACGTAAAAATGTGCTATATATATATATATATATATATATATATATATATATATATATATATATATGTGTGTGTGTGTGTGTGTGTGTGTGTTTGTGTGTGTATTATACCGATTGTGTATCAGTAATATTCGCGGTTTTTATTTATGTAAATATCAACCGCAATGCCATTTCTTATCGAATTCTACCCTTGGGAATGTATATCTAATGAAAATTCATTAGTGATAAATGCTTGTAGCTGAGCAAGGATTCGATCCAATACTCGGAGCCGAAACAATGCCTGCCAGTACGCTTTTACCAATCTAGGTATCAAGGGAGAGAAATATTATTATTATTATTATTATTACTTGCCAAGCTACAACCTTAGCTGGAAAAGCAGGATGCTATAAGCCCAGAGGCTACAACAGGGAAAAAAGCCGGGTGAGGAAAGGAAACGAGGAAAAAAATATTTTAAGAGCAGTGATAATATTGAAATGAATATTTCCTATATAAACTATAAAAACTTCAATGAAACAATAAGAAGTCCACTGTTTGTATACTTGTCGAATTCAGGAATCTGTTCATAGACTTGAAATTAACCCATGAGAACCCGCACCGGCAGAAACTTTTCAAACTTTAGCGCCCCCCGAACCCCCCTCCCCCAAATAAAAACGATCCTACGTCCGTGGACTTTTGTTATTCTTGATCTAGATATTAATCTCTGATACCGTCTTTCAATTACTTCATTATGCATGATGCATAAGATTTTTTATAATTCTGACCATCCTTTACCTTCAGATCTTCCCGGACAATTCCATCCCGTTCGTAATACTAGGCATGTAGTTAATTCTAATAGTCAGGCCTTCTCCATCATGAGTCTTTATACTACATAGTATTCTAGAAGTTTTATTCCAGCTGTGACCTAGTTGTGGAATGATTTTCCTAATCGGGTAATTGAATCAGTATAACTTCAAAAGTTCAAACTCGCAGCAAATATTTTTGTTGAACAGGCTTACTTAAGTCCTTTTATTGTTTATATATCAATTATCTGTTTTAATGTTAATGTTTTTAAGATTTTTTATTTTAATTTCTTATCACTTCTTATATTGTTTATCTATTTCCTTATATCCTTCCCTCATCGGGTTATTTTTCCCTGTTGGAAACCTTGGGCTTATAACATCTTGCTTTTCCAACTAGGGTTGTAGCTTAGTTGCTAATAATAATAATAATAATGATAATGATAATAATAATAATAATAATAATAATAATAATAATAATAATAATAATAATAATAATTCCTGCTTAGATGAACGGGGGAAGGGTATAACACTCATACAAACAAACAAAGAGATATGGTAGAACCCCACGAAAGGGCCTTAGCAAGGTCGAGGTCCCAAGGGCTAAAGTCAACCTAATTTCTTTTATGCCATTTCCGATTCTCCTGTACCAACCGTGTGTCACACAATTGTACATAATTATTTTGTATATATTATGGTTGTATCTGCGCTCTTCCCTCGCACTAAAAAGAACCTGAATGATCATATCTCCGTTTTGCTCAGTAACATTATCTCTCTCTCGAACGGGTCATGTCCTGTTGCCTTGAGGTTTTGTATATAAAGAATAGAGTTCCTTAATAAATAACTCTGTCGTTTCCAATCTGCCTTTGAGTTCACAACTCCTCTCTCGGCCCGTCACATTGGTGACCCCGGAAGTCGACTCGCTCCCACTGCCTTCCACCCCCACCTCCCTCGCCCCTCCATCGTTGGTAATATGACGGAGGCGGACTCTACCCCAACAGTTGGCACTGCGGCCGCTCCATTGAAACTTTCACCGTTCACTAGCGGAGAACCGTTCGCTTGGTTTCAACGCGCTGAAGTCCACTTTCGTATCAGGGGCGTGACTCGCTCAACCACCAAAGTGGATTATGTTCTCGCGGCGATACCCGAGGACACCTTCCCAGAAATATCCGACTGGCTTTGTGAACAAGGAGACACCCCAATAGTGTATGACGAACTCAAATCATACCTTCTGCAGCAGTACTCGCCGTCGCCAGCCGCCCGTATAGCAAAGCTTTTTCAGCTCTCGCAACAACCGTTGGGGGACCAAAGGGCTTCGCTTGCCCTCAGGGAAATGACCAGTATCGCTCGCCTTCAACCTGCCGCAGAACCTGTGCGCGCTGCCATACGCGATGTTGATAGTTTACCCATAAAAGGACTTGATGACCAAAGCCGACGCCCTTATGGACAGCCACTTCAAGACCTCCATCAACGCCTCCACCCCTGACGACGAGGATGCCTATTCAACGTCAACCGAAGCTGACATGAATGCCGTAGGACATACACGCCTACCCCGTGACGTGCCGAAGCGGCGACAAAGCTGCCCACCACCCACCAATCGCTCGCGCCCCAACGAACGACTTCTACAGCCACTTTCTACCTCCCATCCGCTGCAGTTTTGCTACTACCACTTCAGATTCGGGGCAACCGCGAAGAAATGTGCCAAAGTTTGTCAGTGGCCAAAAAACGTGTAAGTAGGCCATCGCTTGAGGCAGTGGCCTCCCATGTTTCTAATCTTTTCTTTTCACAGGATGCAGGAACGGGCGTGCGATTTTTGGTAGACATGGGTGCTTGTCGTTCTCTTTTGCCAAGGAAACTCTTCAAGGCACAACGTAGTCTATCTACATCTGCCAACGTCCGCTTGGTAGCTGCCAACGGATCTGCGATACCCACCTATGGTTACGAGAACCTCACATTATCGTTTGGAAACGGTAAATTCAATTGGAAGTTTCTCATTGCTGACGTCACAATGCCAATCTTCGGTGCGGATTTCCTCTCTCATTTCCACCTTCTGGTCGATGTCGCCCTCCGACGATTGGTCAACGCAGACTCGTACTTGTCGACACCTCTTCAACCCGCCCCCTCTAACCTCGCTCACCACATCAGCGCACCCACGGATGCCTACGCCCACTTCCTCACGTCGTACCCGGAAGTTTTCCGTCCAGAACTTCGCCAATCGCCCACGGTTCCTGCCAAGCATGGTATTTATCACCATATCAAGACGACGGGACCCCCAGTCTTCGCAAAATTCAGACGTCTAGCACCGGAACGATTGGCAGCCGCCAAAAAGACGTTCGCCGAAATGGAGTAAATGGGCCTTTGCCAAAAGGCCTCCAGCCCATGGTCGCCACCCTTACACATCGTTCTGAAGAACCCAGAAGACATCCCCAAGACTGCCATCACCACTCCGTTTGGCACATACACCTTCAATTACTCCTGTTTTGGCCTTCGTAATGCTGGGGCAACGTTTCAACGTCTCATGGATGGCATCTTAGGGGACCTCCCTTTCTGTGTATGTTATGTGGACGACATACTTGTGTTCTCCTTCTCAAAAGAGGAACACCTCCGTCACCAGCGCATCGTGCTCGACCACCTGCAACAAAACGGCCTTGTAGTCCGGTACGACAAGTGTACCTTTGGCGCCAACGAAGTGTCGTTCTTAGGGCATCGTATCACTCCTGAAGGAGTCCATCCCCTCCTTGAGAAGGTAGCAGCCGTTCAGATTTCCCCACGCCCTCGACCGTCAAAGCTCTGCAGGAATTCTTAGGCATGATCAACTATTATCACCGTTTTCTGCCAGCCATTGCCGCCACTCTTGCTCCCCTCTACGCCTCCCTCAAGGGCAAGCCAAAGGACCTGAAGTGGGGTCCCCTTCAAGAAGCAGCCTTCTGCAATGCAAAGAAGGCCCTATCAACTGCTGCGGCTCTCACTTTTCCTATCCCACACGCCCCTCTCCTTCTCTCCACCGATGCCAGCGACGTCGCTATTGGTGCAGTACTCGAGCAGGTGGTCAAAGGCTCGCCCCGCCCATTGGCTTTCTTCAGCAAAAAACTGTCCAAGGCAGAATCGGGTTATTCTACCTTCGATCGAGAATTGCTGGCGGTGCACTTTGCTGTCCGTCACTTTCGCCATTTCTTAGAAGGTACGCCCTTCGTCATTCCCACAGACCACATGCCTCTGGTGCACGCCTTCACTCGACAGTCTGACGCCTGGTCCGCCCGTCAACGCCGACATCTCTCCGCCGTGGCTGAATACAATACGTCCCTGGGAAAATGAATCCCGTTGCCGATACCCTGTCAAGAAACATGTTGTCTGCCGTTCAACTGGGATTGGATTACAACGCCCTGGCTAAAGCCCAACGACAGGATCCAGAGTATCAAGCTTGTAGGACATCCTGCACGTCCCTCCGTTGGAAGGATTTTCCCCTCGAAGACTCCAACACCACCCTCCTCTGTGACGTTAGTACTGGTACACCGCGACCTTGGATTCCTGCTCCCATGCGCCGACAGGTGTTTGATTTCATCCACGGCCTTTCACATCCCTCGTGCCGTTCTACTGCACAGCTGCTGAAGGCAAAGTCCATTTGGCACGGCATATCTAAGGATGCTAATGATTGGGTCCGTGCCCGTACTTCTTGCCAAACTTCCAAAGTACATCGACACACGGATTCAGGAGTGGGCACCTTTCCTCAACCTCAGCGTCGTTTCGCACACATTCACGTCGACGTTGTAGGCCCCCTACCCACATCACAAGGACATCGTTACCTGTTTACCGTCATCGACCGCTCCACTCGTTGGCCTGAAGCCATTCCCATGGAAACTGCAACGTCCGCCTCATGTACATCTGCCTTACTCTCTGGATGGATTTCAAGATTCGGTATCCCTGAGCATATTACTTCTGACAGGGAAACAACTTTCACCTCTCAATTATGGACATCATTAGCGAATATCCTGGGCATCACCCTACATCAGACAACGGCCTACAACCCCGCTGCCAATGGAATGGTTGAACGTTTTCATCGCACCCTCAAAGCAGCTTTGATGTCCCGCTGCAAGGATTGCAACTGGTTTACTCAGCTTCCCTGGGTCCTCCTTGGACTAAGGACCACTCCTAAAGACGCCCTTGACGTCTCGGCAGCCGAAATGGTGTATGGCGACCCGTTGGTCGTCCCTGCCGAATTTTTTCCTTCTACGACCTCCCCCGACGATCTCCAGCGCATACGTCACGCCGTAGGAAAATTTACTCCGTGCCGCCAGACTTACAAGCCCCCAGCGAAGCATCACATACCAACGGATTTGCACTCTGCAACGCACGTCTTCCTGCGCAACGACACCAGCAAGCCACCACTAACGCCCCCTTACACGGGCCATTTCCTTGTGATCCGACGCAGTCCGAAAGCATTCCTCCTAAACTTTCGGGGCAAAGAAGACTGGGTCTCCATTGATCGTCTAAAACCTGCTTATCTTCTCCCAGATGACCCGCCTACAGTTTGCCTCTCTAGATCAGGGCCCCCTATTTAACATGTACAGTATGTCATTTTTAGGGGGGGAGCCATGTACCAACCGTGTGTCACACAATTGTACATAATTATTTTGTATATATTATGGTTGTATCTGCGCTCTTCCCTCGCACTAAAAAGAACCTGAATGATCATGTCTCCGTTTTGCTCAGTAACATTATCTGTCTCTCGAACAGGTCATGTCCTGTTGCCTTGAGGTTTTGTATATAAAGAAGAGTGTTCCTTAATAAATAACTCAGTCGTTTCCAATCTGCCTTTGAGTTCACAACTCCTCTCTCGGCCCGTCACACTCCGCTATTTCCATGAACCACAGGGAATTGTGTTCACTTTCTTCTCTTACTGAGGGGGCCTAACTCAAAGACCTACCTTTTTTTTGGAGGCGAGGTGGTCGTAAGTTGGTGGTATAACTTTTCCCATTATTTTCTTTTGTGATCTGACCAAAATTTGTTTTATTAGAACTGTTGATGACTTCGAAATATTTTCATTAAGAAGTTTGATAATATTTATGACTAACAAGGATGATATTTGAGCGCTATATTAGTTCTGGTTGTTTTTCCTTTGGCGTCCTTTCTTGAAAGTAAAGTAATTTGGTTTTTTCAATGTCATGTTTGATAATAACCTTTTAATTTCATGAAAATCTAGTGGCGAAACAATGATATGGCGTATGACGAAAGACCTCGAATTTAGAAGTATTATAAAGTAAATAAGTGGATGAAATAGAACATCATCATCGCGTGTAAGTTAAACTGAAATCTACAAGTTCAATAGCCAGTACACACACACACACACACACACACACACACACACATATATATATATATATATATATATATATATATATATATATATATATATATATATATGTGTATATATATATATATATATATATATATATATATATATGTATATATATATATATATATATATATATATATATATATATATATATATATATATATATATATATATATATATATACACACAATACTCATACAAGGTACATATCTACTTTTATCAGAAGCCAGTCTTTTGATGCCTGGATCTAGACCTAAATGCCCATTAGCATATATCCATATCTTATCATCGGCCAGGAGTGAGAAAGATGTTATCGTTGTTAGGGAGACATTAATGTTCCCTTCAAGTCTCATCTTTTGAATTTCATCTTAAACTTTTACTTATTGTCTTTATGTCTTGACAAGTTGGAACTTTATATTTTAAGCGAAAATTTCCTTATCCTTACGATGTTAATTATGATCGTAGGTGGTACCATGTTTCATATGTTGTTTATGTAAAAATGCCATGTTATCTTAAACTGTATATAATTTAATATTTAGGTGATATTAAGAAAATATAAATATAATGCCCAACTCCAAATTGTTGTATTATACTCTTGTTCAACCCGCTGTTAGCACATTGTGTTTCATATCAAGACCGTGGTACCTTACCGATTCTTTTTATGTAATTCCTTAATTTATTTGTTTATTTATTTATTTATTTATTTTATTTTTGTATTTTTTTTTTTTTTTTGCTGGTTTGTGGAGGCGTGCCATACATCCTGAGAAATAGGTTCATCGTTGAGCTAAATTTTGTACATTACGTCGAAATTGAAGATCATAATTTTTTATACTTATTTTTTTTTCGGGGGGGGGGGGGGACTCTTAAGTATTGGCAAAATACTTTGACAGTATATTTCTTGACTATATGAATATGAGGATAATGATATTTTTTAACATACTTTTTTATTGATTAGACAATTACGTAAATTTTCAGAATAAAGATATTTTGTAACATATTTCTTATTGATTGGATAAGTAAGTTTTCTTAAATTTTCAAGAGGAAAATATAGCATAGCAGTTTCTGTTCTTAGTGACTAGCCTATGTACTTTATAATTTGCTTTGCAAAACTTCTAAGATGTATGATATGTCCAAATATCTGTGTTTGGAGTAATCCTATTTAGTAATTAAATTTATTTGTATTTTCAGACTAAGACGTCCATGCTGGTAAGATGGAAATATGTTCTCAAGATCATATGGAGTTTTGCCAGTCATCTCTTGTTATTGCTAGTGAGCAAGGTGTTCCTCTTTTATATAAGGTGAGCTGAATTTCCTAATTATATATATGGAATTTGCCTTGGTTTATGATTTGGGCAGAAATGGCTCAAGAATACTGATGTCTTGGTACTGTACACAGTGTTAGTAACTCATTTTTGTTAACTAGGTCATAATTATCATCATCCTCTCACACTATACCCTGACGTTGCGCCTATATGGGTGGGGGCGGGGGGGGGGGGGGGTGAGAGGTTCTCATTGTCTAGGTCAGTGGTTCCCAAACTTTTTTCTGTCATTTCTCCCCTGCACCCAGTTCAACCATCCGGATTTCCCCCTTCATTCGTTTCCCTCGCTCCCATGCCGGGCTCAGCCCTCATGCACACTTGCCTGCCTCAGAAATGGGCACGACACTCCAAATCTCCCCTTGAATATCATGTCAGTGAGAACGGATATGATCATATCACAATTGAATGGCTAACAACAAATTGCAGCACGTACTATGAGGACAATTTCCGCTTGTTTGAGTTAGTAGGTAGTGTAATTATTTCCTCCCTGGAAGCTTCAAATTTCCCCCAGTTTGGGAACCACTGTAGGTGATTGCTTTATTTACTTCCCGTGCTTGACCATAGGAGTTTTCAGCTACACATTAATTTAAATTTCCATCTCTGGTGAATCGTTTTTACAATTATACAAACTTTCTATTTATGATGAGCGCTGCCCTTATAAACACTGGGATGTAGAGTAAAGTTGGTTTCGTAAATTTGTCTGTTGAATGAGATGGTTTTAATTGGGTCCATCTGGGAAGTAAACAGGATGAGCACCCACTGCAGATTTCATGAACGTAGACAGAGAATAGTTAGACCTAGAGACTACAATGCTTTACAACTTTTTACTATCGTTTCTGGTTTGTTTGAATCAATCGAGAACTATTATTATTGTATTTCTTCTATTATCATTGAACTTTACCGAGTAAGTTATTTTAGGCAATGGGGGATTACTGCAAATCCTTTTAAAATATTTTGGTTTTACTCCATTATGCCATGATTTGTTCACCCCAAACGGTGATCTTTCCCACTGTCATCCTTATATTATTATTATTATTATTATTATTATTATTATTATTATTATTATTATTATTTTATTACCCTGATGGGCCCTCTGTCCAAAGCCTTCTATCAAAGGTATCCTCTTCCACCAAACCTCCTCTCTCAGTACTATCCTTCACCCTATCTCGCCATGCAGAAATGTAGTACACTAAAGAAAGTGTCTATTTATTGATGGTTTTTAATTGTTTCCTTATAGAAAGGAAGAAAGGTCATATTTGTTCCAACAGGTTTAGGATTTGTTGCTATAGTACATAACGTACTAGAATTTTTCAGAATCGTAGCTCTATGTCGGTTTTTTTTTTTTTTTTTTTTTTTTTTTTTTTTTTTTTTTTTTTTACCTAGTACGTGTTTTCATAGGTAAGGCCGTAGTATAATTTCTTCAATATAAGGTATTTTAAATATATCTAAATCATCTAGGCGAAGGACAGCCCAAAATAATACCAGTGTCGTCTAGTCCTAGGTAGTGCCATTGCCTCTGTAACATGGTCTTCCACTGTCTTGAGATGGAATGAATTAAGTATCCTTTTTAGTTTATTTTGTCTTGTTTTTAAGATATTTTCATTTAATCGTTTATTACTTATCTTGAAGTTAATTGAAGTCCTGGCTTCCTTTCCTCACCGGCTTATTCGGGCTTTTATCATAATGCTTTTTTAAATGGGGCCGTGATTAGCTACTACTACTACTACTACTACTACTGCACCGGGTTCTAACACTGTTGGATGAACTGTTCTGGTCTACTATATAGGAGAATTGAGTTTTCCTTCATAAAGCTTCCTTAAAGGAAAAACTTAGTATTTCTCAGAGATAGTGTTTATAACCAGTAAAACATTTTGTGCTTATTTAAAAAAGCAATCAACATTTCAAAACTTTTTTCTGCTAAGGCAAAAAACAACCAACGCTTTATTCACCAAAGTTGATGAAATGAATACACTTCTTCCATCAAATAAAATGAAAATAGGATGGAAATGACAAAACATTCTCGAGGTAAGGGTTATAGAATATTCATTGAAAGGGTTGCCGGTGTCACGTTTCCTTGAATACTATAAGGATAACTTTCAGAGCTTCTTTGAATTTTAAGCATGAGGGAAAATTCCCTAGAGAGGCGTAAAATCTGGAAGGGAAAGTTATTTAAAAAGAATAGTTGTTCTGAAGTTGTTATAAATGGTATTCCATTTCTGAGGGGATACCTTAGCGTGGACAATGGTTTCTGTATTGTCATAATAGGCAAAACTGTACTAGTCAGAGCTACGTATATTAGGTTAGTTTGCTCTAAGTTTTCAGACAAAAATCTCCCACCATCACCGACCCTCGCACTGCCCATCGTGGTAATGAAAACTGGCCAAACTCCATTCATGAATTGACATGAGCTAATCTTATGTCCTACGGTTGACTAGGAGCGGTTGCAGTTGTTGTTGTATAAATGGTTTACATTATAGAGCGATTTTTTTATGAATGAATAATTGTAATTCTTGTACATAGAAATGTTAACGGGTTGTGAATAGAAAAAAAAATAGCAATAGAAGAATTTTATTTTAAAATTATATCAAATCAAGCTCCCCTTTACTAGAGAGAAAGAAGGTAGGTTCGTGTGTTAAAAGTTCTTTTATGTAAAGATTGGTGTGTGCCTTTCTACATACTTGCACCTTCCGGGGTCTGGGAGGGGGGAGCCAGTGGCTGCTCCAAAAGAAGTTTTGTTAGTTTTGAACGTAACACTAATAAAGGAATGATGTATCCTCGTGATCGTCACAATAATAAAGGAATGATGTATCCTCGTGAACGTAAAAATAATAAAGGAATGAGGTATCCTCGTGAATTTAACACTAAAAAAGAAATGATGTATACTCGTGAACGTAACAATGATAAAAGAATGACGTATCCCCGTGAATGTAACGATAATAAAGGAATGATGTATCCTCATAAATGTAACAATTAGAAAGGAATGATGTATCCTCGTGAATGTAACGCTAATAATGGAAAGCTATATCCTCGTGAACATAACAATAATAAAGGAATGATTTATCCTCGTGAATGTAACATTAAAAAAGGAATGATGTATCCTCGTAAACGTAACAATAATAAAGGAATGATGTATCCTCGTGAATGTAACAATAACAAAGGAGTGATGTATCCTCATAAAAGTAATACTGATAAAGGAATGAGGTATCCTCATGAACGTAACAATAATAAAGGAATGATGTATCCTCATGAATGTAACACTAATAAAGGAATGATGTATCCTCATGAATGTAACAATAATAAAGGAATAATGTATCCTTGTGAAAATAACAATAAGAAATGAATAATGTATCCTCGTGATTGATTGTAACAATAACAAAGGAATGATGTATCATCCTGAACATAACAATAATAAAGGAATGATGTATCCTCATGAATGAAATACTAATACAAAAATTATGTGCCCTCATTAATGTAAAAATAAAAAAAGGAATGATGTATCCTCATGAATGTAACAATAAGAAAGGAATGATGTATCCTTGTGAATGTAACAATAACAAAGGACTGATGTATCTTCATGGATGTAACAATTACAAACGAATGATGTATCCTCATGAACATAACAATAATAAATAAATGATGTATCCTCGTCAACGTAACAATAATAAAGGAATGATGTATCCTCTGAACGTAATACTAATAAACGAATGATGTATCTTAATGAACGTAACAATAGTAAAGGAATGATATATGATGTGAACGTAACAATACTAAAGGAATAATGTATCCTCTTGAATGCAACAATAACAAAGGAATGATGTATAGTCATGAATGTAACAATAACAAAAAATTATGTATCCTCGTGAACGTAATACTAATAAAGGAAGGAAATATTCTCATGAACATAATACTGATAAAGGAATGATGAACCCTAATGAACGCAACAATAATAAAGGAATGATGTATCCTCTTGAATGTAACGATAATAATTGAATGATGTATCCTCACGAACGTAACAATGGTAAAGGAATGATGTATCCTCGTGGATATACCAATAATAAAGGAATGATGTATCCTTGTGAACGTAACAATAATGAAGGAACCATATATCCTCGTGAATGTAACAATAATAAAGGAATGATGTATCCGCCTGAAAGTAACTATGATAAAGGAATGATGTATCCTCGTGAACCTAATACTGGTAAAGGTATGATGTAACCTTGTGAAGGTAACAATCATTAGGGAATTATATATCCTTGTAAACGTAACTGTAATAAAGGAATGGTGTATCCTCGTGAACGTAACAATAATAAAGGATTGATATATCCTCGTGAACATAGCAATAGTAAAGGAATGATGTATCCTCGTATACGTAACAATAATAAATGAATGATGTATCGTCATGAATGTAACAATAATAAAAAAATGCTGTATCATCGTGAATGTAATAATAATAAAGGAATGATGTATCCTCGTGAAAGTAATACTAATAAGAGAATGATGTATCCTCGTGAGCGTAACACTAATAAAACAATTATGTATCCTCGTGAAAGTAACACTAGTGAGTGATTTAGCCTCGTGAATGTAACAATAATAAAGGCATGTTGTATCCTAGTGAACGTAACACTAATAAACGATTGATGTATCCTCGTGAAAGTAACACTAATGAGTGAGGTATCCTCATGAACGTAATAATAATAAAGTAATGATGTATCCTCGTGAACGTAGCACTAATAAAGGAATGATGTATCCCCGTGAACGTAACAATAATAAAGGAATGATGTATCCTCTTGAACGTTACATTAATAAAGGAATGATGTATCCTTGTGAACATTACAGTAATGAAGGAATGATGTATCTTCATGAACGTAATATTAATAAAGGATTGATTTATCCTCATGAACGTAGAAATAATAAAGGATTGATGTATCCTCATATACATAACACTAATAAAGGAATTATGTATCTTTGTGAACGTAACAATAATAAAAGAATGATGTATCCTCGTGAACGTAACACTAATAAAGGAATGGTGTATCCTCGTGAAAGTAATACTAACAAAAGAATGATGTATCCTCGTCAGCATAACACTAATGAAGTAATTATGTAACCTCGTGAAAGTAGCACTAGTGAGCGATGTAGCCTCGTGAACGTAACACTAATAAAGGAATGATGTATCCTCTTAAATGTAACATAGTGGAGTGATGTATCCTCGTGAATGTTACATAATGGAGTGATGTATCCTCGTGAACGTAACGATAAAAACGTATGATTTTTCTTCATGAACGTTGCAATATTAAAGCAGTGATATATCCTCGTGATCGTAACAGTAATGAAGGAATGATGTATTCTCTTGAACGTTACAGTAATAAAGGAATGATGTATCCTCGTGAACGTATCTTTAATATAGGAATGATGTATCCTCATCAACATAACAGTAATAAAGGAATAATGTATCCTCGTGAATGTAACATAGTGGAGTGATGTATCCTCGTGAATGTAACATAATGGAGTGATGTATCCTCGTGAACGTAACGATAAAAACGTATGATTTTTCTTCATGAACGTTGCAATATTAAAGCAGTGATGTATCCTCGTGATCGTAACAGTAATGAAGGAATGATGTATCCTCTTGAACGTTACAGTAATAAAGGAATGATGTATCCTCGTGAACGTATCTTTAATATAGGAATGATGTATCCTCATCAACATAACAGTAATAAAGGAATGATGTATCCTCGTGAACGTAACACATAAAGGAGTGATGTATCCTCGTGAATGTAATGATAAAAATGTGTAATGTATCTTCATGAACATAGCAATATTAAAGCAGTGATGTATACTCATGAACGTAACAGTAATAAACGAATGATGTATCCTCGTGGACGTAACACTAATAGAGGTATGATGTATCATTGTGACTGTAACACTGATTAAGGATTGATGTATCCCCGTGAAAATAACACTAATAAAGGAGTGAAGTATCCTCGTGAACGTAACAGTAAAAAAGGAGTGAAGTATCCTCGTGAATGTAACACTAATTAAGGAGTCATATATCATCGTGATCGTAACACCAATAATGGAATGATGTATTTTCGTAAACGTGACAGTCATAAAGTGATGATGTATCCTCATGAATTTAATACTAATAAAGGCATTATGTATCCTCGTGAATGTAACACTAATATTGGAGTGATGTATCCTTGTGAATGTAACACTAATAAAGAAACGATATGTCCTCATGCACGTAAAATTAGTAAAGGAGTGATGTATCCTCATGAACGTAATACTAATAAAGGAATAATGTATCCTCGTGACTGTAACATTATTAAAGGATTGGAGTATCCTCTTGACATAACAGTAATAGAGGAATGATGTATCATCGTGAACGTAACACTAAATAATGATATATCCTCGTGAACTTAACACTAATAAAGGTTTGATGTATGATTGTAAACGTAACACTTATAAAGTATTTATATATCCTCGTGAACGTAACACCAATGAGGGAGTCATGTATCCTCGGTAACGTAACACTATTAAAGTAATGATGTATCCTCGATGGTTTTCCCTTTAGGCGTTGCGACCTTGAATAATTTATGATGGAGGTAAATACTGCATTAATAGTATACACGACCCGTTCAAAACAACGACTAAATATTTAGATAGATATTCACACACAAACGCACAACAAGATTCGACCTTTCTCACACCTTCCCCCCTTCCTAACTACAGCACAGCAGCTGTGGTTTCTGAATGCACTTCTTGGTTTACTCCCTCTCACCAAGGTGTGTGTGTGTGTGTTTATATATATATCTATCTATCTATCTATCTATCTATCTATCTATCTATCTATATATATATATATATATATATATATATATATATATATATATATATATATATATATATATATACAGAGAGAGAGAGAGAGAGAGAGAGAGAGAGAGAGACTTGCTTTTTATTGTATAGAGATGTTACTTAGACTTTTGGATAGTTAATTACAAAGCCACATTCAAGTACTGTATCAAGAAGAAGCGAGATAACTATCGAACAAATATGCCTGGAATTACGATTTTGAACACAGAGAAGTGAAAAATTATAGAAAAATCGAACTAGGACTTATTAGCTGCTCTTTTGTCAATTATTGTAGAGGATTTTCATGCCTAAGACCTCAAGGCTAAACAAGACAATGCATCTTAGAATTTTTCATAAATATTGGAAATTGCCAATGTTTACATCCAAATGAGTGACTTCATTACTTCATTATTTTCATATGTTGCTCAATCAATAGGCATTTTAAAAAATGTAAGATTGATTGAACCATGTCAAAATCGTCATAGTGGTGCATGTTAATTACACCGTTGTTTAGATACGGTGATAGAAGATTTGAGTTACTGCAAATTGTGTTCGGTATCAGTATCGTTAGATAAATTGAATCAAGGAGATTATTTTGAAGTATGTCATTAATGTAAAATCTAATAACGTCCATCAAACAAATTTATTTTGATCAAATATATCTCATTAAAGTTTCGTGATACAAAAGCGAATGGCATAATGATTTTTATCAACATGTTCAAGTAATAATGACTTTCATCAACATGTTCAAGTAATAATTATACCGAAGTGGAATAGTAAAGGAAAGAATGATTTAATCATTATTATTGTAGCCGATGGTGTTGATGTTATGATAAAGGGGCACCAATTACAATTATGACTTCTGGCTTTGAATTATGATTGCATATATATATATATATATATATATATATATATATATATATATATATATATATATATATATATATATATATATATATATATATATATATATATGTGTGTGTGTGTGTGTGTGTGTGTGTATGTGTGTGTGTGTGTTGTGTGTTTGTGACAGAGAGAGAGAGAGAGAGAGAGAGAGAGAGAGAGAGAGAGAGAGAGAGAGAGAGAGAGTATTTGTCTGTTGATAATTATAAGGGATTAACTTTACTTGCTCAATTGCATCAAACGTAATATTTCATACCTTATTCTAATTCTATATGCTCTCTCTCTCTCTCTCTCTCTCTCTCTCTCTCTCTCTCTCTCTCTCTCTCTCTCTCTCTCTCTCTCTCTCTCAAGGAAAAGTCTATGAAAAATACAGCAACACAGAATCTGAATTGATTGCGGTAGAATTTGAATTTGAAAAACTAGTCAATATTATACTTTACAGATTCCCAAATACTAAGGAGTTTGACATAATAATAGAAAAAAAAATAGATGATATATGTAGAAACCATAAAGACTGGAATATACTCCTATCCGAAGATTTCAACTTTCCTTTCGTGGATTGGAAAGAACGGATAGAAGAAAGTGGTTGTATATATAAATATAAAAGAGAGAGAAATAGTAGTGCAGAATATAAGAGGCAATTTGAAAAGCTTCAGGATATGCTATTAAAACTTAATATGCAAAAAAATAAACCACATTCCAACAAGAAAGGAAAATGTCTTAGATCTAGTATTTGTGAATGGGGTCAATTATGTTGAATAAATTATAGTGTATAACATTGGAATTTCAGACCACAGTGTCATAGAATTAATAGTCCATTCCAAAGCAAGTGATCGCAGAGATAATCAAAGCACAAAACGTTGAGAAGGATATGGAAAATATAAATTTTATAGTAAGAATATAAAATGGTCATAAATAAAAGAAAAACTGAACAAAGAATGGAAAAAAATTATTCGTAAGTGATAATATACAGGTAAATACGGACATACTGTACAAAATACTGGAGAAAATTGTTGAAAAGTATTTACGAAAAAAAAAAAAAAAAAAAAAAAAAAAAAAAAAAAAAAAAAAAAAAAAAAAAAAAAAAAAAACAGACATGCATACCAAGAGACAGAAGGATCTTATTTCAGAAAATTAGAGGGTGGCGGAAAAATATTGCAAAAGGAAAAAATGTGTGGAAAATGATGGAAATAAAAAGTAAGATAGAAAATGCAGAACAAAAGATTATACAGTCAAAAGAAAATGAAAAATGCGACTTAGAAGAAAGGACACTTCAAAATATATAAAAAAAAAAAAAAAACAAAGTACTTTACTCCTATGCAAAGAAGATGAATAAAGGGAGATTAGAAATAGTCCCTCTAAGAATTGAAGGACGGTTAACGAATAAAAAAGTGGAAATATGCAATATATTAGGAGAGAAATATAAGAGTGAGTTCACGCCAAGAATTGCGAATAATGAAACAGAAATGAGAGAAGAAAATGTTGAATATCTAACGGATATAGATATTAATGAAGCAGATATTGTCAAGGCTATAAGCAAAATCAAAAATGGATCGGCAGCCGGACCAGATGGAGTTCCAGCGAGTTTGTTTAAAAAAAAAAAAAAACTGCACACACTATCGTGAAGCCGCTTGCAATATTGCTAAGTCAAAGTGTAGATATGAGCAAAATATATGTTAAACATAATTTAGCTTATATAACCCCTATTTTCAAAAGTGGATCAAGGCTAGAGGCAAGCAATTACAGATCTGTTAGTTTAACATCACATATTATGAAAGTGTATGAGAGGGTAATAAAAAAGAAAATAATGAATCATTTGGTTAAAAATGATTTGTTTAATATGGGTCAACACTGTTTTGTGCCCAGAAAAAGTACACAAACCCAACTGATAGCGCACTATGAAAACATATACAAAAATATGATAAATGAAGAAGACACAGATGTGATCTATCTAGATTTTGTAAAAGCCTTTGACAAGGTAGACCATAATATATTAAGAGTAAAAGATAAGAAAGCATGATATTGTGGGAAAGATAGGAAAATGGGTAAAAGAATTCCTGCAAAACAGAAAAGATAGTGGTTGCAAATGCCGAGAAATCAGATGAAGATCAGGTAATATCTGGCGAGCCACAAGGTACAGTATTAGCTGTACTACTGTTTGTTATTATGATCTCAGCTATTGACTATGATGTTAAAAACTCTGCAGTGAGAAGTTTCGCCGATGACACAAGAATAAGTACAGAAATTACTTGTGATGAAGATAGGAATTCACTACAAAAAGATCTAAACAAAATATATGAATAGGAAGAGATAAATAGGATGGTAATTAACTCCGATAAATTTGAATCAATAAATTATGGAAACAGAGAAGGAATGGTATATGCATACAAGGGACTTAATAACGAGACAATCGCAAACAAGGAAGCATGATATTACACATATAAAGAGTGTACAAAGGTCCTATACTGCTAGAATAGAAGAAGTTAGGATAGCCTCCACCTTACAAGGGGGATTTTTAATAAAACCGAAATGGAAATATCATTAGTAATTGTCTAATGTTTATAGTTTGCCCCTTAAAAACTGTTCAAAGTCGTTTTCTTATATCAGTGACATCAAAGAAAATGGACTCAGGGGTGACTATGATTCTATATCCAATATTTCTGTCATCAGACAAAAATGGTAATTTCTCGTTTTTTCTTTTTCGGGAGAGGGGTGTATTTCTTTGCTTGTCCTGCTCTTATGCCTTAAGTAATATAATATTTAGATGTTTTAGGCCATCAAGTGACATAATACCTACAAAAACACATAAAGGTTTTTTCCCTAAATCGAGATTTTAATTTTTGGTGAATATTTATTTCTAGGTATCCCTCCATCACCAGCCGGGCTTACACTAAAGTTATTGCTCGTTTTTTCTTGCTGTGTGCTTATTTACTGTTCGATTTTGATAAAACTTTGTGTGCTTGTTCCAGGTGGATAAACAAACATAATAACAGAGCGAATTTCAATTCAAGACAGTCGTTTCTCACTGGTCACCAAATAACCTTTAAGTCACTAGCTCCGATTTTCACATTTTTATTTTCCCTGTAGGATGATAAAACTTACAGAGGATATGCCTTATTATAGTGCTAATAATGCCTGAAAATTTCATTAGCGTGTCTTGATTAGTGTATTTTTGGGAAATATTTTTTACGATTGGCAATTTTTAAAATTATACAATCTAAAAAGGAGAAGAGAACGCTACATGATAATACAAGCATGGAAACAAATAGAAGGAATTACTGAAAACAAAATGGAGCTAAAAATATCAGAAAGAGCAAGCCGAGGTAGATAGTGCCAAAAACTATACCAGGAAAAGTAAGGAAGGCACAGAGGACATTAATCCACTATGCACCAGCATCGATAATGCAGCGACTATTTAATGCACTGCCAGCTCATCTAAGAAACATATCAGGTGTGAGCGTAGATGTGTTTAAGAATAAGCTCGATAAATACCTAAGATGCATCCTAGACCATCCAAGACTGGAAGATGCAAAATACACCGAAGATGCATTAGCAACTCTCTGGTGGATATACGAGGTGCGTCACACCGAGCGACCTGGGCGAATCCCAAACATAGAATAAGGCAGTAAGGCAATAAGCCTTCCTCTCTCTCATATATATATATATATATATATATATATATATATATATATATATATATATATATATATATATATATATATATATATATAATATATATATATATATATATATAAATATATAATGTAAATATCACCCACGAATGGCATTTAATTACGAATTCTATCTTGGGAATATATATCCACTTGGAATTCATTTTATGGTAACAGCTTCTGGCCGGGTGGGGATTCGAACCACCACCTGTACATCTGGAAACCATGCTGGCAGGGACCCTACCGACTGTGCTATATATTATTATTATTATTATTATTATTATTATTATTACTATTATTATTATTATGGGAAGGCAGATATAATTGTTGTTGCAGGTATTGAGGTGCCGGTGATGGAAGATGAGAATGAGAGAGAGATTACAAGAGATGAAGTGAGGAGAGCGCTAGATGAAATGAGAGTAGGAAAAGCATCTGGCATGGATGGTGTGAGAGCTGAGATGTTGAAGGAAGGGGGTGTAACTGTACTTGAATGGTTGGTGAGATTGTTTTTTATGTGTTATGTGTTGTCAATGGTACCAGTACATTGGGTTTGTGCGTTATTGTACCACTATGCAAGGGTAAGGGAGATGTGCATGAGTGTTGCAATTCAAGGGGTATTAGTTTGTAGAGTGTAGTTGGAAAATTGTATGGTAGAGTACTGATTAATAGGATTAAGAATAAAACAGAGAATGCAATCTTAGAAATACAGGGTGGTTTTAGAAGAGGTAGGGGTGGTATGAATCAGATTTTTACAGTTAGACAGATATGAGAGAAATATTTAGGAAAAGGTAAGGAGGTGTATGTTGCGTTTATGGTTCTGGAGAAAGCGTATGATAGAGTTGATAGGGAAGCAATGCGGAATGTGATGAGGTTATATGGAGTTGGTGGAAGGTTGTTGCAAGCAGTGAAAAGTTTCTACAAAGGTAGTAAAGCATGTGTTAGGATAGGAAATGAAGTGAGCGATTGGTTTCCGGTGAGAGTGAGACTGACAGGGGGATGTGTGATGTCACTGTGGTTGTTTAATTTTTATGTTGATGGAGTGGTGAGAGAGGTGAATGCTTGAGTGTTTTGACGAGGATTGAAACTGGTAGACAAGAATGACCATGAATGGGAGGTAAATCAGTTGTTGTTTGCGGATGATACTGTACTGGTTGCAGACGCGGATGAAGAGTTACTTGAGAAGGTGGATCGGTTTAGTACTTGGGGTCTATTGTTGTAGCAAATGGTGGAGTGGAAGCAGATTTACGTCAGAGAGTGAATGGAGAATACAAAGTGTTGTGGGAAGGTAAGGGAGTAGTAAAAAATAGAGGGTTGGGCATGAATGTAAAGAGAGTTCTGTATGAGAAAGTGATTGTACCAGCTGTAATGTATGGATCGGAGTTGTGGGGAATGAAAGTGACGGAGAGACAGAAATTGAATGTGTTTGAGATGAAGTGTCTAAAGAGTATGGCTGGTTTATCTTGAGTAGATAGAGTTAGGAACGAAGTAGTGATGGTTAGAACGGGTGTAAGAAATGAGTTAGTAGCTAGAGTGTATATGAATGTGTTGAGGTGGTTTGGCCATGTTGAGAGAATGGAAAATGGCTGTCTGCTAAAGAAGGTGATGAATGCAAGAGTTGATGGGAGAAGTACAAGAGGAAGGCCAAGGTTTGGGTGGATGGATGGAGGGAAGGAAGCTCTGGGTGATAGGAGGATAGATGTGAGAGAGGCAAGAGAACGTGCTAGATATAGGAATGAATGGCGAGCGATTGTGACGCAGTTCCGGTAGGCTCTGCTGCTTCCTCGGTTCCTTGGATGACCGCTGAGGTAGCAGCAGTAGGGGAATCATCATTATGAAGCTTCATCGGTGGTGGATAATGTGGGAGGTTGGGCTGTGCCACCCTAGCAGTACCAGCCGAAAACGGTTGAGTCCCTTGTCAGGCTAGGAGGAACATAGAGAGGAGACGTCCCCTTTTTTGTTTCATTTGTTTGATGTCGGCTAACCCCCAAAATTGGGGAAGTGCCTTGGTATATGTATGTATGTATGTATGTATTATTATTATTATTATTATTATTATTACTTGCTAAGCTACAACCCTAGTTGGAAAAGTAGAATACTATAACAAGGGACCCCAACAGCGAAAATAGCCCAGTAAAGAAAGGAAAGAAGGAAAAATAAAATATTTCAAGAGTAACAACATCAAAATAAATATTTCCTATATAAACTAAAACTTTAACAAAACAAGTGGCAGAGAAATCAGATAGAATAGTTGGCCTGACTGTACCCTTAAGCAAGAGAACTCAATCCCAAGACAGTGGAAGACCATGGTTCAGAGGCTATGGCACTATCCTAGACTAGAGAACAATGGTTTGATTATGGAGTGTCCTTCTCCTAGAAGAGCAGCTTACCATAGCTAAAGACTCTCTTCTACCCTTACCAAGAGGAAAGTAGCCACTGAACAAATACACTGCAGTAGTTAACCCCTTGAGCGAAGAAGAATTGTTTGGTAATATTAGTGTTGTCAGGTGTATGAGGACAGAGGAGAATCTGTAAAGAATAGGCCAGGCTATTCGGCGTATGTGTAGGCAAAGAGAAAGAACCGTAACCAGAGAGAAGGATCCAATGTAGTACTGTCTGACCCGTCAAAGGACCCCACAACTCTCTGGCGGTAGTATTTCAACGGGCGGCTGGTGTCCTGGCCAACCTACTACCTACTACCTATTTGTTTTATCTATCTATCTATATAGAAAATAGAAGGGACATCTGATTATATCATTCGTTTTATTTCATGAATTTTACAGTTTCTTTATTAAGTTTTGCTGCAGTTTTGATACTACTCAGTGCGCTCGTGTTCCTTTTCTGTTCAAATTAAGATTTCTAGATATTATTTTGCTTATAGAATTATTCATAAGCTGAACAAATATTATGGGAAGTTGACTGCTAAATCGGTATTATTTCAAATTACCCTGTTGCTTAATTTAAATATTTATCAAAAGTCGTAGCAAATATGTACAAATAGATCTAGCATTTTTTACGACCACTCTAATATTTATGGTAATTTTGTAGGTTTTTTTTTTTATGTTATGAACCCTGAAGTATATACACATTTTTTTATACATATAGAAAAAATACATGATCAATTACACGTAAAATTCGTCAGAAAATACTTGAGTAAGTAAACATAATTTGTAGATTCACTCACCGAAAAAAGCAGAAATATCCATTAAATAAACATGTGCCATGCACTAATACGAACACACCAAAATAAAATTCAAATCCATTGCAAATACATAATTAATTTTTTTTTATTATGGGATTGGAATTCCAATTAGGCAGTAGATTTCTTCTATATTATTATTATTATTATTATTATTATTATTATTATTATTATTATTATTGGGAAATTTCTATTCTTTAGGATATGGGAATACAAAATGCCATATTCCTTAGCTATCTATGTTTAATGTAGAGTATATGGATGTGCTTTGTAAAAGAAATAGGAAACAAATTAGATCCACCATTTAACAATCTCCACATGAAATAGGGTCTTCATTTGTAAAGAATGTGAATGACTCTCTCTCTCTCTCTCTCTGGGACCGCGTTCAACGAGAGAGAGAGAGAGAGAGAGAGAGAGAGAGAGAGAGAGAGAGAGAGAGAGAGAGAGAAGGTAGAAAGAGAAAAGAGAGAACTAGAGAACATCAAGCACAAAATTCTTTAATGATTAATTTATATGTAAATCAATTATTATTAATTATTAATTGTTATTATTATTATTGTTATTATTATTATTATTACTTGCATGTCCCTTTATTTGCTGAAGTTCCAAACAGTTCGCAGAGCTTATAAAACTAGTGTTTGGGTAGTTATAAAACCTTTGACTGCCAGTTTGAAGGTCTTCCCCTTGTGTTGTGATAATACCCTACCGCTAGTTAGTTAATAGTTATTGAAGCAGTATCTGTTTGGTAGTGATTAATGTCGGGTCGATATTTTCTTTGTTCCCAGTGAGTAGTAGTTGAATGTAATTCAAGTGTCAATTCTGTTTTTTTAAACTTGTCTGCTCAATCGAAAGCGATGGTTTCGTGTTGGTGAGATAAGTTTTTATTATTATTATTATTATTTTTATTATTATTATTATTATTATTATTATTATTATTATTATTAGCTAAGCTGCAACCCTAGTTGGAAAAACAGGATGTTATAAGCCTAGAGTTTACAATAGGGAAAATAGCCTAGTGAGGAAAGGAAAAAGGGAAATATAAAATATTTTAACAAGAGTAAGAACATCAAAATAAATATTGCCTCTATAAACTATATTGGTGTAATCGAGGAAATGCGCAACATATGTGAAAAAATACACAATGCATCTTCAAAATTTCATCGCAACGTCTTGCCTTTGGAAAGTATATATATATATATATATATA